>NC_069504.1:115501517-115801517 GCF_027579735.1 Bombina bombina
GAATGATGCAGTACCATGCTTACTCCCCTCACTTGAGGAATCATCTTGGGCATCATTGTCATTGTCACATAAATCACATTTATTTAAATGAGAAGGAACTCTGGCTTCCCCACATTCAGAACACAGTCTATCTGGTAGTTCAGACATGTTAAACAGGCATAAACTTGATAACAAAGTACAAAAAACGTTTTAAAATAAAACCGTTACTGTCACTTTAAATTTTAAACTGAACACACTTTATTACTGCAATTGCGAAAAAATATGAAGGAATTGCTCAAAATTCACCAAAATTTCACCACAGTGTCTTAAAGCCTTAAAAGTATTGCACCCCAAATTTGGAAGCTTTAACCCTTAAAATAACGGAACCGGAGCCGTTTTTAACTTTAACCCCTTTACAGTCCCTGGTGTCTGCTTTGCTGAGACCCAACCAAGCCCAAAGGGGAATACGATACCAAATGACGCCTTCAGAAAGTCTTTTCTATGTATCAGAGCTCCTCACACATGCGACTGCATGTCATGCCTCTCAAAAACAAGTGCGCAACACCGGCGCGAAAATGAGGCTCTGCCTATGATTTGTGAAAGCCCCTAAAGAGAAAGGTGTCTAAAAAAGTGCCTGCCGATATAAACTTATCAAAATACCCAGATTAAATGATTCCTCAAGGCTAAATATGTGTTAATAATGAATCGATTTAGCCCAGAAAAAGTCTACAGTCTTAATAAGCCCTTGTGAAGCCCTTATTTACAATCTTAATAAACATGGCTTACCGGATCCCATAGGGAAAATGACAGCTTCCAGCATTACATCGTCTTGTTAGAATGTGTCATACCTCAAGCAGCAAGAGACTGCTCACTGTTCCCCCAACTGAAGTTAATTCCTCTCAACAGTCCTGTGTGGAACAGCCATGGATTTTAGTAACGGTTGCTAAAATCATTTTCCTCATACAAACAGAAATCTTCATCTCTTTTCTGTTTCTGAGTAAATAGTACATACCAGCACTATTTTAAAATAACAAACTCTTGATTGAATAATAAAAACTACAGTTAAACACTAAAAAACTCTAAGCCATCTCCGTGGAGATGTTGCCTGTACAACGGCAAAGAGAATGACTGGGGTAGGCGGAGCCTAGGAGGGATCATGTGACCAGCTTTGCTGGGCTCTTTGCCATTTCCTGTTGGGGAAGAGAATATCCCACAAGTAAGGATGACGCCGTGGACCGGACACACCTATGTTGGAGAAATTACATGCTCTATCCGAATCATGAAAGAAAAAAGTGTTTAGTATCCTATTAACATATATTTATGTTATAGTAGTCAGTATCACTAAATTATATTGTTACATAACAGGCATATAATATTAATTATACTGCATTTAATTAGAAATAAACACAACAAGCAACATTAATTGCATTTTAATGTATATGCAAATATGTAAACATTATGCATTCCACATAACAATGCATCATTTTAAATATTGAATATTTATGTGTAGGGGCTTAGCTTCTACAGTTAGTTTTAGGTTATGGCGGATTAGAGGTCAATGTGTAAATGATATGCTTCATCAAACAATGGATACCAACATCCAAACTCAGGGGGAGTTAGATGGGCGATGCAGGGGGAGTGTAGCTTAGGCGTGACATAGATATAGGTATTCAGGGGGGAGTTAGCAAGGCATGCTAGTGGGAGTAGCCTGCACTTTGCTTCGCAAACATCGACACAAGATCGATATGTTAAAAGCAGCAAAGTGCAGGTTAGAGAGTATAGGCCATGTTTGTCTCACCAGCTATCAGCAACCGAGACTACATCATCTGAGCTAGTTAGTGTAGGTGTAAATCAACTTAGGTTCCCACAGCAATATATGAAGTGTGCCTACAAGGAAACTAATTTTAGTTTCAGTGAGAGCACTGACTGTGCCTTGTAGGCAAACTCCGAATAGCCCCCCGCGCAACAAAATTCAGACGATTGGTGATGTGGACAGTGATGTCACGCTCCCAATTGACTTCTATGGGAGCAACATTGCCGGCATTGCTCAGACATGCCCCTTTTCTTTGAATAATTCGACAGACTGTCGGCCTGCAATGCCGACGAAGCCATTAAAACAGTTTCCCGACAATCTGTCAATGCTTTGAAAATTGTGGCCTCAGTCTCCATATAAAAGGTAACTGTTCATATAATCAAGTATGAGAAATGACTGCAGATTTCTCTGCGCTCTTGGTCTTATACTAGTGGTTAAAATACCACTTTATTGGAAGGTACAATACCTTAGGTTGCAAAATAGTCACCTCAGATTTCCAGCGTGCCCCGCTTCCCACCAAGTTATCCGTTGAAGGTTTCCTCCGCTATTGAACCCCTTCTAGATCATCCGTGATAAACCTGACAACATGGTCATCTGTGTCAGAGGTGATTGGATGTATAAGGCGCCTATGAAATCTATGTACTCTCTTTTAAAAACAAAAGCTTTTTCTGCACTCAAGGTCTCATAGTATACAAGCAGTGCTGACACATATCTCTATTGTCAGCACTGCTTGTATATGGCTGCATCTTACTGACGAGGCCCAATGAAGGCCAAAACTATCGTCTGGGGTTGCAGTGTTCCTTGTTCAGAGAGGAATTGCATGGTATATTGGTGCTGGACTGACCGTAATAGGCGGGATCTGACTGATACTACAGGAAAGGTCTTCTCTATGAAAATCATTACTGGGCTAAAAAGAGGCTACACCCAGGTGGTAAGTCGCCATAGAACAAGCTAGGAAGTTAGCTAGCAAGTTATTGAGCTGGTTGATCATTCCTAACAGTGCACTTTTCTCTGCGTGTAACATCTCTCTTTTGTTAGTTTGTGTGCGGGAATACACCAGTAGCAGAGCGAAAATTGGCACCTTTCACAACACATCACGTATCACCGGTGCTCTGGTATCAGAAGACATCAGCCTTGAAATTTCCAGTGGTCCACTAGTCCCAGACAACTTAGAAATTGCAACAGATGAATTAAAAAATAGGGAAAAGTCAGATTTCTAACATTAAGTGGACTAGTAACTTTTTTCCTAAGCTTTTAAACCCGGACTAGTAAACCAAATTGTTATTTTTCCAGCCCTTTGTGTGTTTATTTGTATATTTATGTACAGTATATGTGTGTGTATATATATATATATATATATATATATATATATACACATACAGGGAGTGCAGAATTATTAGGCAAGTTGTATTTTTGAGGATTAATTTTATTATTGAACAACAACCATGTTCTCAATGAACCCAAAAAACTCATTAATATCAAAGCTGAATAGTTTTGGAAGTAGTTTTTTTTTTTTTTTTTTAAATATTATTTTTATTAATTTCACATGCAAAAACCAATTCAACAAACATTCTTACAGCATTTGTAATAAATGTAACATATCTTCTGACTATTCGAGAGAGAAAACGATAAAAAAAACAACAACAAAAAAGAAAAAAAAAAAAAAAAAGATAAATACCTATCTAGTTATAGGTTACATCATGAAAGCGTACTAGGTCCATACGGAGGGCATAAATGTACAGAAAAAAAGAGCAAATAACACCATGTCTCAATTAATTTACATGAATGAATATGGAGAGAAAAAAAAAAAAAAAAAAACAGAATTTATGCTTACCTGATAAATTACTTTCTCCAACGGTGTGTCCGGTCCACGGCGTCATCCATTACTTGTGGGATATTCTCCTCCCCTACAGGGAAAGGCAAGGAGAGCACACAGCAGAGCTGTCCATATAGCTCCCCCTCTAGCTCCGCCCCCCAGTCATTCGACCGACGGTTAGGAGAAAAAGGAGAAACTATAGGGTGCCGTGGTGACTGTAGTGTATAAAGACAAAAAAATTTTCAACCTGATTAGGAAAACCAGGGCGGGCCGTGGACCGGACACACCGTTGGAGAAAGTAATTTATCAGGTAAGCATAAATTCTGTTTTCTCCAACATTGGTGTGTCCGGTCCACGGCGTCATCCATTACTTGTGGGAACCAATACCAAAGCTTTAGGACACGGATGAAGGGAGGGAGCAAATCAGGTTACCTAAATGGAAGGCACCACGGCTTGCAAAACCTTTCTCCCAAAAATAGCCTCCGAAGAAGCATAAGTATCAAATTTGTAGAATTTGGCAAAAGTGTGCAGAGAATACCAAGTCGCTGCCTTACATATCTGATCAACAGAAGCCTCGTTCTTGTAGGCCCATGTGGAAGCCACAGCCCTAGTAGAGTGAGCTGTGATTCGGTCAGGAGGCTGTCGTCCGGCAGTCTCATAGGCCAATCGGATAATGCTTTTTAGCCAGAAAGAGAGAGAGGTAGCAGTAGCTTTTTGATCTCTCCTCTTACCAGAGTAAACGACAAACAAAGATGAGGTTTGTCTAAAATCTTTTGTTGCTTCTAAATAGAACTTTAAAGCACGAACAACATCTAAATTGTGTAATAAACATTCCTTCTTTGAAACTGGTTTCGGACACAGAGAAGGAACAACTATTTCCTGGTTAATATTCTTGTTGGAAACAACTTTTGGAAGAAAACCAGGCTTAGTACGCAAAACAACCTTATCTGAATGGAAAACCAGATAGGGTGGATTACACTGCAAAGCAGATAATTCAGAAACTCTTCTAGCAGAAGAAATAGCACCCAAAAACAGTACTTTCCAAGATAATAACTTAATATTTATGGAATGTAAAGGTTCAAACGGAACCCCTTGAAGAACTGAAAGAACTAAATTTAGACTCCAAGGAGGAGTCATGGTTCTGTAAACAGGCTTGATTCTAACCAAAGCCTGAACAAAAGCTTGTACATCTGGCACAGCTGCCAGTCGTTTGTGTAACAAGACAGATAAAGCAGAAATCTGTCCCTTTAGAGAACTAGCGGACAACCCTTTATCCAAACCTTCTTGGAGAAAGGAGAGAATCCTTGGAATTTTTATTTTACTCCAGGAGAATCCCTTGGATTCACACCAACAGATATATTTACGCCATATTTTATGGTAAATCTTTCTAGTCACAGATTTTCTGGCTTGGACCAGAGTATCTGTCACAGAATTCGAAAACCCACGTTTGGATAAAATCAAGCGTTCAATTTCCAAGCAGTCAGCTGCAGAGAAACTAGATTTGGATGTTCGAATGGACCTTGTACTAGAAGATCCTGTCTCAAAGGTAGCTTCCATGGTGGAGCCGATGACATATTCACCAGGTCTGCATACCAAGTCCTGCGTGGCCACGCAGGAGCTATCAGAATCACCGAGGCCTTTTCCTGTTTGATCCTGGCTATGAGCCTGGGAAGGAGAGGAAACGGTGGAAACACATACGCTAGGTTGAACGACCAAGGCGCCACTAATGCATCCACTAGAATCGCCTTGGGATCCCTGGATCTGGACCCGTAACAAGGAATCTTGAAGTTCTGACGGGACGCCATTAGATCCATGTCTGGAATTCCCCATAATTGGGTTAACTGAGCAAAGACCTCCGGGTGGAGTTCCCACTCCCCCGGATGGAAAGTCTGACGACTCAAATAGTCCGCCTCCCAGTTGTCTACTCCTGGGATGTGAATAGCAGATAGATGGCAGGAGTGATTCTCTGCCCATTGGATGATCTTGGTTACTTCCTTCATCGCTAGGGAACTCTTTGTTCCCCCCTGATGATTGATGTACGCAACAGTCGTTATGTTGTCCGACTGAAATCTTATGAACCTGGCTTTCGCTAGCTGAGGTCAAGCCAGGAGCGCATTGAATATTGCTCTTAGTTCCAAAATGTTTATCGGGAGAAGCGACTCTTCCTGAGACCATAGGCCCTGAGCTTTCAGGGAGTCCCAGACCGCGCCCCACCCCAAGAGGCTGGCGTCGGTCGTGACAATGACCCACTCCGGTCTGCGGAAACTCATTCCCTGAGACAGGTGATCCTGGGTCAACCACCAGAGAAGTGAGTCCCTGGTTACCTGGTCTACTTGAATTTGGGGAGACAAGTCTGTATAGTCCCCATTCCACTGATTGAGCATGCACAGCTGTAATGGTCTTAGATGAATTCGAGCAAAAGGAACCACGTCCATTGCTGCGACCATTAGTCCTATTACTTCCATGCACCGAGCTATGGAGGGTTAAGGAATAGAATGAAGAACTTGACAAGCGTTTAGAAGCTTTAACTTTCTGACTTCTGTCAGGAAGATCTTCATTTCCATAGAATCTATTATTGTTCCCAGAAACGGAACCCTTGTGGACGGTGACAGTGAACTCTTTTCTATGTTCACCTTCCACCCGTGAGGTCTGAGAAAAGCCAACACAATGTCTGTGTGGGCCCTCGCTTTGGAAAGAAATGACGCTTGGATTAGGATGTCGTCTAGATAAGGTGCTACAGCGATGCCCCTCGGCCTTAGGACCGCTAGAAGGGACCCTAGCACCTTTGAGAAAATTCTGGGAGCGGTGGCTAAACCGAATGGAAGAGCCACGTGAAGGATGGAACTCTGAGGAAATTGTTTAATATCTTTAAATCCAGGATTGGCCTGAAAGTTCCCTCTTTTTTGGGAACCACAAACAGGTTTGAGTAAAAACCTAGACCTTGTTCCCCGGAGGGGACTGGGTTTATCACTCCCATCTTTGATAGGTCTCTTACACAATGTAAGAATGCCTGTTTCTTTATCTGGTCTGAAGATAAGTGAGACAGGTGGAATCTTCCCTTTGGAGGAAGTCCCTTGAACTCTAGCAGGTATCCCTTGGAGACTATTTCTAGTACCCAGGGATCCGGAACATCTCTTGCCCAAGCCTGAGCGAAGAGAGATAGTCTGCCCCCTACCAGATCCGGTACCGGATCGGGGGCTACCCCTTCATGCTGTCTTGGTAGCAGCAGCAGGTTTCTTGGTCTGTTTACCCTTGTTCCAGCCTTGCATGGGCTTCCAAGCGGGTTTGGGCTGGGCCGCGTTACCTTCTTGTCTAGCGGCAGTGGAGTTATTAGCCGGTCCGTTCCTGAAATTGTGAAAGGAACGAAAATTAGACTTGTTCTTAGCCTTAAAAGGCCTATCCTGTGGGAGGGCATGGCCCTTACCCCCAGTGATGTCTGAAATAATTTCCTTCAATTCCGGCCCGAAAAGGGTCTTACCCTTGAAAGGAATATTAAGTAACTTAGTCTTGGACGACACATCTGCCGACCAGGATTTTAGCCAAAGCGCCCTCCGCGCTACTATAGCAAAACCTGAGTTTTTCGCCGCCAATTTCGTTATTTGAAAAGCGGCATCCAATATAAAGGAATTAGCTAACTTTAATGCGTGAATTCTGTCCATGACTTCTTCATAGGAAGTCTCTTTCTGGAGCGACCTTTCTAGTTCCTCGAACCAAAAGGACGCCGCTGAAGTGACAGTAATAACACACACGTAGCTGGTTGAAGGATGAACCCTTGTTGAACAAAAATCTTTTTTAAGCAATCCTTCCAATTTTTATCCATAGGATCTTTGAAAGCGCAGCTAGGAATAGTTGTGCGCTTCGCTAGTGTTGAAACAGCTCCCTCAACCTTCGGGACCGTCTGCCATGCGTCCCTTCTAGGGTCTACTATGGGAAACATTTTCTTAAATATAGGAGGTGGGGCAAAGGGTACACCTGGCTTCTCCCACTCCTTATCCACTATGCTCGCTACCCTCTTGGGTATTGGAAAGCGTCTTCGTGCACTGGGACCTCTAAAAATTTGTCCAATTTGCACAACTTCTCTGGTACTACTACAGAATCACAGTCATCCAGAGTAGCTAATACCTCCTTAAGCAAAGCGCGGAGATGTTCTAGCTTAAATTTAAATGCTACTATATCAGGTTCTGCCTGTTGAGAAATTTTTCCTGAGTCTGAAATTTCACCCTCAGACAGCCCTTCCCTCACAGCCAATTCCGATTGATGTGAGGGTAAAATAGATAAGGCATCGTCAGCGTCTGATTGTTCATCCTTTTTTTATCTGTATTTAAAACTGAACAATCACGCTTTCTCTGAAATGCTGGCAGTTTGGATAAAAGATTTGCTATAGAATTATCCACTACTGCTGTTAATTGTTGCATAGAAATAAGCACTGGCGCGCTAGGTGTCGCCTGCGCGGGCAAAGCTGGTGTAGACACAGAAGGAGAGGATGTAGAATTATCCTCACTACCTTCATTAGATAAATTATCTTGGGCAACATTATGAAATGTAACAGAGCTGTCCTTATTTTGTTTGGACGCTATGGCACACTTATCACAAACACTCAAAGGGGGAACACATTTGTCTCTACACACACAGAACATAGGTTATCTGATGGCATAGACATGTTAAACAGATTTAGGCAGGCAAACAATGCAATAAAAACGATTTTAAACAAAAACGTTACTGTCTCTTTAAATAATAACATTACACACTTTATTTCTGAATGTTCAAAAAACTATGAAGGCAATATCCGATTTTTATGAAATTTGGACCCCAGTGTCTTAATGCTTAGAAAGTATTGCACAGCAAATATGGAGACTCTAGCTCTTAAAACAAGCAAACCAGAGCTAATTGTTGGATTTAACCGTTTTTATACACTACAATCCCTGCTACAGTATTGCTGCAGCATTTTACCTTCCTTAGGGGTCAATCATCCACAGAAATAAGCCTTCTGGAGTCACTTTCTGAGTCACAGGACCCTCTCACATGAAAACTGCATGCACTGCCTTGAAATCAACTGCACAGCTGAAGCACCAAAATGAGGCTTCCTCCCTCAGCACACTAGAGTGAAGGGGCCTTCCTGACTAGATTTAGGTGTCTAAAACATGCCAGATCAATAAAAAACGTTCCCAAGTGTATATGAGCTTATAAAACAGTTCAAATGCCATGATATTGTAATAAAAACCAATCGATTTTGCCCCTAACAGTTTCTACCAGCATAAAAATCAAAAAGGGGAAGCCTGTTATCTTTTTTGCTGAGGTGAAAGAAAAATGGCTTACCATTTTCCCTGAGGGGAAAAATGACTGTCATCTAGCATTAGCCTGTGTTGTTAGAAGGAGACTAGTCATACCTGAAGCAGATGAGTCTGCAAACTGTTACCCCCAACTGAAGTTCTCTTGTTTCAACAGTCCTGCGTGGTAACAGCAATGGATTCTAGTTACTTGTGCTAAAATCATATTCCTCTTAACAGAAATCTTCATCACTTTTCTGTTGTAGAGTAAATAGTACAAGCCAGCACTATTTTAAAATAACAAACTCTTGATAGAAGATATAAAAAACTACAACTAACACCACAAACTCCTCACCATCCCCGAGGAGATGCTACTTGTTCAGAGCGGCAAGGAGAATGACTGGGGGGCGGAGCTAGAGGGGGAGCTATATGGACAGCTCTGCTGTGTGCTCTCCTTGCCTTTCCCTGTAGGGGAGGAGAATATCCCACAAGTAATGGATGACGCCGTGGACCGGACACACCAATGTTGGAGAAAAATAATACTCTCCGTATAATAATACAATGCTTAATGAAGAAAAACATTTTTCCCTTTGACTATCAGCTCAAGAATTCTTCCATTGACCTGATCCATTGTTCAAATAATCAATCTTTCTACGCTGAGATATATCTGGAGTTTGAGGACATTCGTTCATCATTCTGAAGACACCACATCCGCATCAACCATACTAAATGAGTAAATAACGATAAACAACAAAAAAAAAAAAAAAAGAAAAAGAACACCCAAGCACTCCTCCTACCCCTTTACTCCCCTATCCCTCCCCCCCCCCCTGGCCTCCCCCGATGTCACAGCTTCTGCCATGCCGGTCAACCACCACCCAGGATAGTGACCTGCTAAGATGTTTTGAAGAATAAAGGTAGAATTACTTATTGGCCTGACTATTTGAATTTGGGTTTTATTCGGGAGTGATTTAATTACTCCCTCCCACTTAGAGAAGAATGCCTGTACCTGATCACTATTTGTGATTGAGATATTATATTGTTCCAAAATTATTTGCATGATTACTGCTTTCTTAAATTCACTAAATTTGGGCGCGTGTGTTGCTTTCCAATGCCTGAGAATAAGATTTCGAGCTAATATCAGTATGGTATTTAGTAATTTATAATCCTTACATCTCGTTGAATATCTAACCAGAAAGAGAATGTCTCTACAAGTTATGGTAAATATAGAATTAACTGTCTGTTTAATCCAAAAAGATATTTTACTCCAGAATTGGAATATCTTGGGACATAACCATAAACAATGCAAAATATCTGCGTTCTCTTTGCTGCATCTTGAACATAAATGGATGTTCTTAGACCAAATAGATATTTTACCAGGAGTGATATATACATTATATAGCATTTTTAGGTGTGACTCGCGCCAAGCTGTAGGTACCCAAGAATCATTAATTATCTGAAGACTCCCCTGTATATCCCATGCATCTAAATCTGGAAAAAAATTTAGCCACATTAACCGTATATACCTAATTTGTATTGCTTTATTATTAGAAATTAGGATTTTATAAAAAGTAGAGATGGAGAATCTACCCACTTGATATATTTTCACACCACTTACTAATGGACCCATTGACTAATCTGGTTTAAATTCTTTTTGAAGATTTGCTACATAATGTCGTATCTGTAGGTACGCAAAAAAAATCTTGACTTTGTATGTCATATTTAGAACAGATAGAGCCAAATGAGTCAATTGTACCATCTGATAACAGCAACTGTTTGACATAATTTAGCCCTTTCCCCGCCCATCTCTGGAACACTTGAGAATCATGTCCTGGTTGGAACTCAGGATTCCCTTGAATTGGTAGGAATTCAGTTGCATATGGATTCACCTGAATTTCAGAGCAATATTTTTGCCATGCCCAAATTACGTTTCTAAATGTCAAAAGATTATCTACATTGCCGGGCAACTTTTTGAGTGGACAATGTAGCAAGGCCTTTAAATTAAATGGAGCAATAATACTTGACTCACACTGATAAAAAGTAAAATATTGTTTCTCAGAGATCCAGTCAATAGCATATTTAAGTAAAGAAACCCAGTTATAATATTGGATATTGGGGAATGCTAAACCTCCTGCCATTTTATCATTCATTAATCTTGTCAGGGCAATTCGTGGTTTTGCCCCTTTCCAAATAAACTTAGAAGCTATTTGGTTAAATTTCAATACGTCCTTGTTTTTAAGCCTAAGGGGAATGCTCTGTATGAGATACAACAATTTAGGAAATACTATTGTTTAAATTAGCATAATACGTGGTATTAATGATATTGGTAGATTGATCCAGCTTTCTAATTGATTTTGTATTACCTTAAGACAGCTTGTTATATTTATATCATACCATTCCAATGGGTTATTACTTAGAACTATGCCTAGATAGTTTAAGTGTTTAGTTTCTTTAAAAGGATGTCTGATACTGTTTTTAGCTGGTTTTGATATCCATAATAATTCGGATTTAGTGAAATTGATTTTATAACCAGATACTGCACTGACAAGTTTCATGATAGAAGTAAGTTTCGGCAAGTTAACTTCTAAGTTATTCAGAAACACCAATAAGTCGTCTGCATATAATGAAAGAGTGAACTTATATTCCCCTATATTGATACCCTCTAATTGATACCGTAACATAATAGCCAATGGTTCAAGTGAAATATTAAAAAGTAAAGGGGATAATGGACATCCCTGCCTCGTTCCTCTATGTAGCGGGAATGGGGCTGTAGCTACATTATTTATGACTAAAGCAGAAACTGGATTGCTATATATTAACTGAATGAAATTGCTAAAATATCCTCCGAACCCAAACTTCCCTAATGTCCTAAATAGGTGACTCCAACTTATGTAGTCAAACGCTTTCTCTGCGTCCAGTGCTAATATCCAATAAGTGGAAAACAGCACACCTGAATCTTTCTCTTATGGGGCACGGAGCAGCAGACTTGCCAGGTCCACAGCACAATCACAAACTTCAAAAAACTCCAGCCACCATATCAATTTAAAAGACCTTTATTTTCTTATCCTGGGTCCAAACATACAACGTTTCAAGCCAATGTGGCTCTTAGTCATGTCTAAGAGCCACATTGGCTTGAAACGTTGTATGTTTGGACCCAGGATAAGAAAATATCCTGGTGGCTGGAGTTTTTTTAAGTTTGTCCAGTGCTAATATAGCAGCATCAGACCCTTTCCTATATTTCCCTTGTGACTTATTCCAAAAGTAATCCAGAATAATCATTGTTTTCCTCAGATTCTTGATTGGACTTCTCCCTTGCATGAAACCCACCTGGTTCTCATGTATAATACTTTGTAGAATAGGCTGTAATCTGTTAGCTACAATTGATGTTAGAAATTTGTAATCGGAATTAAGAAGCGATATGGGTCTATACGAGTCTACCAGTTCTGGATCCTTTTTTTTCTTAAGAATAAGCACAACGTTAGATGCAGTAAAATATTTAGAACATCCTATTTCTGCGCTATAATATTTATTGAATAAACTACACAATGTTGGAGTCACCTCCTCCTGTAAAATTCTATAGAACTCGACAGGGAGACAGTCTGGTCCGGCAGCCTTATTAAGTCTGGCTTGTTGAATAGCCAAATTTATTTCTTGTTCTGTAATGGCTGCATTCAAATTTTTAAGATCTTCCTGTGAGATCCTAGGTACAATTAATCTAGACCAGAGCGCATCCCTGTCCAGGTCATGACAGGGTTCTGCATTATATATACCCTGAAAATAATCATAAAAAGCTTTTTTGATTTCTTCTGTCTGGATATGTCTATTCCCATTCTGTCTAATAGCGACGATTAAGTTGCTATCTTTCGGTTTAGAGATTCTAGCGAGATATTTAGCCGCTCTTCCTGTGAACCCTCCATATAGAGCTTTTTGCTTTAATCCTTCTTGCATAGCTTTTTGTTTTAAATAAATGTCCCATTGAGTTTTCGCATTACTGTATCTATTCCAGTTTCCCCTAGATCTATAAGAAATATAAACATTGTACTTATTTCTGACTGTGTTAGAAAGTTGTATTTCCTTTTGCTTAGTTTTTTTTTAAAGTCTGCACAAATATGCTTTAATGTGTCCTCTAAGTACAGCTTTAGCAGCTTCCCAATATGTTTCTGTTTTATCTATATAACCTTAATTATAGTTATGATATTCTATCCATTTATGCTTTAAAAAGTTTTGGAACTGACTATCTGAGGCTAAATACTTGGGAAAAAATATTCTATTATTACCTCCTTTTTTAAATGCATTAGGGCCAAATTCAAGTGAAATGATTGCGTGATCTGACAAAAGAATATCTTTAATATCAGTCTTACACTCCAGCCCCATTAGGGCCTCTGAAATCAGAAATAAATCTATTCTAGAGATACACTGGTGTCTTGAAGACATACAAGTGTATCCCCGAGTATCAGGATGCTGGACCCTCCAGATATCTCTTACCCCTAATTGGGAACAAAATTTTTGAAATATTCGTGTCTTCCTATCTCTTCTGTATGTATCCTTCCTTCCAGCTCTATCTAGATTGGGAGTAAGATTTAAATCCCCAACTATTATTAAATTTTGTCCAACATACTCTAGTAGCTTCTCAATAAGTCCATTCCAAAATTGTCCATCTACCATATTAAGCCCATAAACATTACAAATTATATAGGGGATGAGATTAATTTTAAATTTGACAATTTGGAATCTCCCACCCTTGTCCTCTTCTAAGCCTGTAATCTCATAATCCAAATGTTTACTAATCAAGATTGCTAACCCTTTCTTCCTATTTTCCCCAGGGATAGCAATAACCTCTCCCACCCACTTCATTTTTAATTTTATTATTTCTGAGTCTTTTAGGTGAATTTCCTGAAGCATTGCCAGGTCAGGTTTATGTAAGCCTAATTGCTTGATAATAGCTTTTCTCATTCTTGGCGAGGTTATCACGCCAACGTTCCATGACAGAAGATTTAGTGCTTTCATATTAGACTCTTTACAATAATAACACGAGTCCCTGAAGGTCTAATAGCCATAGTCGGGGGAGGACCGAGGAGAGGAACAGAGGGAGCAAGAGGAAAAAAAAACAAAAAAAACCCCCAGAAAAACCCCTAAACTTACATCCATCCATCCTACAGACGCATCCATTCATTCTCTTGAGATCCATATATACTAATTTGAGATATCTTTAACACCATATTTATAAATCTTTGTTCATTGTATGCCCTGCTCTTTGCAGAAAGCCTGCGCCTCACTGATAGTATTAAGTATCACCTGCGTACCATCCATTCTTATAATTAACTTAGCCGGGTATACCATCCTCACATTATACTCTGCTTTTAATAATTTAGAACAATAGGGCGACATCTCTTTACGTTTTGCCACCGTCTCACTAGAGAAATCCTGAAAAATTAAAACTTTAGCTTGCTCTATCATGAGAGGATAGACTTCCCTATATTGCCTAAGGAAATGTACCTTGTCTTGAAAATTTAAGAACTTGACAATTATAGGTCTAGTAGGAATATTATCTTTTCTCGCCTGGCGAACTACACCTGTTCTGTGCACCCTTTCTATATGAATTGGTGTGTCAGTATTAATTCCAAGGCTCAGTGGAAGGGTGACCGTGACAAAATGCATCAGGTCCTTGTAGTTACTATCATCTGGAAGACCGATAATTCTTAAATTATTGCGCCTGGATCGGTCTTCCAGGTCCTCCACCCTGCTTTGTAGTTTGTCAAGTCTCTTATTATATTCAAGATTAAAAGGTTCAATTATATTGATTTTGTCTTCTATGTCTGAAATTCTAGTTTCTACCTCAAGAAGTCTTGTAGAGAATTGCCTAACTTCAGATGTAAGACTATTTATGTCTTGCTTAATTTCCATTTTCATGTCATTTAATTGTGGAGTAATTGTCTTGGTAATCTGACTTAAGAGTTCCTGCATGTCAAAATGCATCTCAGTTTGTGATTGTGATGTTTCTAGTGTCTGTTTCACCATTTTTTTTTCTTTCTGCTTAACAGGCATATTAGATGGAGAATTCTTGGCTGATAATATAAATGTATCCATATACTTAGATTTCTACAAGCCCTGCTATATGGCCACTAGTGCTTATTGTGATCACCTCAAAAATTGTGTGTATTAAATACGTGTATTTAAGTGAGACTAAATATGGTCCCCTCAGAAGTGGGACAGAATATTGACAAAGATCTCAAAAAATAATGTGAACAGCATAATCAAAAGAAGCCAGATAAGAGAGAGAGAAGCAAAAAAGAATAATTAAAAAAAAAAAAAAAGTAGGAGTGCAGCGTGATAGTGATTATGTGAAATAGGCTCCACAGAGCTCGGCATGTAGTGAGAGAAAAGAGGAAAAAAGGGAAAAAAAAGGAAAGAGTGAGAAAAAAAAGTGAAAGAAAGGAAAGAAAAAAAAAAAATTAGGAGCGGCCTATATAGAAGGTGTAGTGCAATATAAATTACCTGAGAAGGTTGTCATATCAGTAAATTTTGTAGAAAGAAAATTCTATATAAGAATTTAAGTCAATTTTAACTTTGAGAACAATTTAGACATTCCTCTTAGATTATTTGAAAGCCATAAAAATTCTTACAAATATATTATCTGAGCAATACAGATACCAATTTTCCTATCTATATCGATCCTTATCTCTCTTAGTTGATACTTATAATCAGTATAATTCTAGCATGGAGATATGTTTGAAATAACTTTGCACATTTTGATTAACTCCAGGGTTTAAGGAGAACAAATCTGCTTAGTGGATATATGTGCTAATACCTTAATTCCTTTTAAGAATATTTTATATCTATATTACAAAACCAGAGAGGGAGATACCATAGACTGGGAAGACACAGAGAAACCCCCAGTAGATATCCACAAAGCAGCCAATACCCTTTAAGACAGCAAAAAACTAAACAGAAAATAAGCAAAGACAATATTGCCCTCAACCTTCAGATTATAGCATGCTGCTACCAGAACTTAACTCCCTCGAGCAAAAAAAAAAAAAAAAGCTATATCACCAAGTGTATTGATACGACAAACCATAAATTTAAATAGCCCATTGTCCACATATAATAGTGTTTATAGCAAATGTTTGTAGAGCAAAACACTCTAAGTCTTTACTTATACAGATAGATAAGACGCCAATACTGTACTTTATCTTGGGACCGTCTTCGGCTCCTCGACTTCTTCAGTTATAAGCATCTGGTATAAGGTCCCATTTTGAAAGTTCCCTTCCTCCGGCGTTCAATTTGAACAACACAGTGTTCCCACCTCGAGGCGACCTTATTCCAGGCAAAGATCTTCTGATGTCGCTCCACGACAAACAAGAGCGTTGCCGTATACTCCGCTAACACCCGTCAGCATGCTTCTGTACGTGCCCCACGTGCAGCGGACTTCCCGTGTTTGGAAACTCAACCTCCGGATCAGCCTTTGCCCACCGGGCAGTGAGTACCTCCGCAACAGATCCTTTCCTAGATCCCACAGCGAGCGCACCGCTCAGCCTCAGCCTTGGTCAGCTGCAAGCGTGTTCACCACCAGGAGACGAGAAAAGCTGTAAGCCAGCAGGAATATGCTCACCAGGGAGCGCTCAAAGTTTCCATATCCCGCTACGAGACAGGTATGTTTTCTATTAGTTAACCAACAAGCTCACCAGGGAGCAGCTAGTTATTTGTACGGTAATATAGAACCATGTCCCATACGATTTTTATTTTGCAAAATCAGGTGATAGAGCGACCGTGCTTTGTCTTCCTTCTTAAAGAGGTCGTGTTAAATCAAGAGGCACCAGTTCTTAACACTCCTATACCTCTAGTCGATCAGCTTGAATCATAGAAAGCAGAGGTGCAAGTACAAGAGAAGCCAGCTTTCTGCAACTTTTGTGATCACTCATTAAATGTTTGTAGGAAACACCTGCCCTGGTGTTACTTGAATTGTTACTTGTAACACTTCCCGCAAACTTGTTACATTTTATCATGCAAAATTCTTAGGAAAGTTTGTAACAAGTTGCTTCAGCCACGAAGCCAGAAGATGCCTGGTATAGACTTCCCCTCCGGGGTCCAGATGATCCTATGCCCAGACTAGTATCCTCCCTGGTCAAGGGACGCATGGAGGTGAGGGTTGTTGGTTAGAGCACAGACCAGCAGCACAGCGTGCAGCACCTTGCTTGCTCCTCCCCTCAGCCGGAAATCCGTCACGGAAGTAGTTTTTAGTTTGTTTTTAGTTATAGCTATTTTAGGGGGATATCTGTGTGTGCAGGTGACTATTACTGTGCATAATTATTAGGCAACTTAACAAAAAACAAATATATACCCATTTCAATTATTTATTTTTACCAGTGAAACCAATATAACATCTCAACATTCACAAATATACATTTCTGACATTCAAAAACAAAACAAAAACAAATCAGTGACCAATATAGCCACCTTTCTTTGCAAGGACACTCAAAAGCCTGCCATCCATGGATTCTGTCAGTGTTTTGATCTGTTCACCATCAACATTGCGTGCAGCAGCAACCACAGCCTCCCAGACACTGTTCAGAGAGGTGTACTGTTTTCCCTCCTTGTAAATCTCACATTTGATGATGGACCACATGTTCTCAATGGGGTTCAGATCAGGTGAACAAGGAGGCCATGTCATTAGATTTTCTTCTTTTATACCCTTTCTTGCCAGCCACGCTGTGGAGTACTTGGACGCGTGTGATGGAGCATTGTCCTGCATGAAAATCATGTTTTTCTTGAAGGATGCAGACTTCTTCCTGTATCACTGCTTGAAGAAGGTGTCTTCCAGAAACTGGCAGTAGGACTGGGAGTTGAGCTTGACTCCATCCTCAACCCGAAAAGGCCCCACAAGCTCATCTTTGATGATACCAGCCCAAACCAGTACTCCACCTCCACCTTGCTGGCGTCTGAGTCGGACTGGAGCTCTCTGCCCTTTACCAATCCAGCCACGGGCCCATCCATCTGGCCCATCAAGACTCACTCTCATTTCATCAGTCCATAAAACCTTAGAAAAATCAGTCTTGAGATATTTCTTGGCCCAGTCTTGACGTTTCAGCTTGTGTCTCTTGTTCAGTGGTGGCCGTCTTTCAGCCTTTCGTACCTTGGCCATGTCTCTGAGTATTGCACACCTTGTGCTTTTGGGCACTCCAGTGATGTTGCAGCTCTGAAATATGGCCAAACTGGTGGCAAGCTGCACGCTTGACTTTTCTCAGTTCATGGGCAGTTATTTTGCGCCTTGGTTTTTCCACACGCTTCTTGCGACCCTGTTGACTATTTTGAATGAAACGCTTGATTATTTGATGATCACGCTTCATAAGCTTTGCAATTTTAAGAGTGCTGCATCCCTCTGCAAGATATCTCACTATTTTTGACTTTTCTGAGCCTGTCAAGTCCTTCTTTTGACCCATTTTGCCAAAGGAAAGGAAGTTGCCTAATAATTATGCACACCTGATATAGGGTGTTGATGTCATTAGACCACACCCCTTCTCATTACAGAGATGCGCATCACCTAATATGCTTAATTGGTAGTAGGCTTCCGAGCCTATACAGCTTGGAGTAAGACAACATGCATAAAGAGGATGATGTGGTCAAAATACTCATTTGCCTAATAATTCTGCACTCCCTGTATATATAATCATTTTTTATTATTTAATTTAACTAAATATTGTATATTACAGATAATGAGCAATTACGTAACCATAACAAATTATTTCTATGCCCCTATTAAATGTACAAGGTGCAAAATTCAAGGAGTCCTGTCTCATTTAAAATTTTAAATATGGCTCGAAAATCTTTATTTAAAAGTATATTATCAGTCCAATTAAATAATCTCCTTCTAGAAAATAAATACTAGGCTTTTTTCATTCCAAGTATAAAAATAAATCTGGAATATTTAAGTTTTTCTGGTTTAATTACCTAAAACACAAGAACACTAGCCAAAAGCAAAGAAAATGTTCACATTCGCACTTTTAAAATAGATTTATAAAATGACAAATGACAATCATAAATAAAGGGCGGACAAATAGCAGGTGACATAGCTATAAATTAATAAACATTCCGTGAGCTGCAGCTTTATGCAAAAGAGATATTTCCATATTATCATCACACTCTGCATCATTTAAAAAGTAAATAAATAAAACATATACAGTATATAAATGTAAGTACATTGTATACCTGTATATGCACCCAGATCTGCCTGGGGTTAACTGTGACTCTGGGGACAGCACAGCTTCCTGCGAGTGCCAGTGAGCACCCAGGGCTGAGCATGTTGCAGGGTCATCGGGTGTGTACCCGGTCCGGTCTGAGAGTGCAGTCCCCTTCCGTGTTTTGTATATGTCTGGGGTGATTACATAAGCCTGTGCACCCTTCACTTGTTTCCAGTTTGTTGGATTGAGAGCTTGCATTGTGTGGCTGTTTAAGGGTCCAAGGTTTTTGGAAGGGACCTTGTCGTGGTACCTGGGCTTGTCTCATTTGGCCAAATGCGGTAACTAACCCTTCCATGTTTGCTTTTAATCTTAGCTGAAAGCTTGTGAGTGCTGCATTAATTTGTTTTGTCATTTTCCCTATGGTTCTTGCACCCAGACCTGTCTGGGGTTAACTGCCTGTGACTCTAGGGACAGCACAGCTTCCTGTGAGTGCTAGTGAGCACCCAGGGCTGAGCATGTTGCCGGGTCATGGGATGTGTAACCGGTCCACTATGAGAGTGCAGTCCCCTTCCGTGTTTTGTTTGTATGTGTATATATATATGTGTGTATATATATATATATATATATATATATACATACACATACATACATACATATATATACACATATACATACACACACATATATAGCTGTGCAATTAATCTCATGATTCAATTAATAATATGAGGCTATGCAATATCTGAATTGCACGAGGTTGTAACATTTCATTTAAAAAAAAAAAAAATGGCTTCCTTAACATGTCACATCAGCTACAGAAACATTCCAGTCCAGCCCACCGACAGCAATGATCACTTCTCTGGGAGGAGGGGTGGACCAGGAAGCGTCATATCAGTGTCCCAGCACGTAGCGCTATGGCTGCCATTTTACTTGCCAAGTGGTTTGTTGCTCCAGTCCTGAGGTATGCAGAGACAAACAAGCAGACTGGCAGTGCTCTTTCCTCTGGCCTATTGACTCAGCAGTGCAAAATTGTAGGTAACAAACCGCTGTTTTGAACAGTTAAGCACATTTTTAATGCAATTTCTTTTTAATAAATTTGCAATATTTCATAAAAAAAATGTATTATTTTTTCCATATCACACAGCCCTAATGAATATTTTATATATGTGTGTGTGTGTATGTGTATATATATATATATATAGTCCAAGCATGCTTTTTCTATGTCTGATGAAGGGGGTAATACCCCGAAACACTACGATTATACACTGTGTGCAGAATTATTAGGCAAATGAGTATTTTGACCACATCATCCTCTTTATGCATGTTGTCTTACTCCAAGCTGTATAGGCTCGAAAGCCTACTACCAATTAAGCATATTAGGTGATGTGCATCTCTGTAATGAGAAGGGGTGTGGTCTAATGACATCAACACCCTATATCAGGTGTGCATAATTATTAGGCAACTTCCTTTCCTTTGGCAAAATGGGTCAAAAGAAGGACTTGACAGGCTCAGAAAAGTCAAAAATAGTGAGATATCTTGCAGAGGGATGCAGCACTCTTAAAATTGCAAAGCTTCTGAAGCGTGATCATCGAACAATCAAGCGTTTCATTCAAAATAGTCAACAGGGTCGCAAGAAGCGTGTGGAAAAACCAAGGCGCAAAATAACTGCCCATGAACTGAGAAAAGTAAAGCGTGCAGCTGCCAAGATGCCACTTGCCACCAGTTTGGCCATATTTCAGAGCTGCAACATCACTGGAGTGCCCAAAAGCACAAGGTGTGCAATACTCAGAGACATGGCCAAGGTACGAAAGGCTGAAAGACGACCACCACTGAACAAGACACACAAGCTGAAACGTCAAGACTGGGCCAAGAAATATCTCAAGACTGATTTTTCTAAGGTTTTATGGACTGATGAAATGAGAGTGAGTCTTGATGGGCCAGATGGATGGGCCCGTGGCTGGATTGGTAAAGGGCAGAGAGCTCCAGTCCGACTCAGACGCCAGCAAGGTGGAGGTGGAGTACTGGTTTGGGCTGGTATCATCAAAGATGAGCTTGTGGGGCCTTTTCGGGTTGAGGATGGAGTCAAGCTCAACTCCCAGTCCTACTGCCAGTTTCTGGAAGACACCTTCTTCAAGCAGTGGTACAGGAAGAAGTCTGCATCCTTCAAGAAAAACATGATTTTCATGCAGGACAATGCTCCATCACACGCGTCCAAGTACTCCACAGCGTGGCTGGCAAGAAAGGGTATAAAAGAAGAAAATCTAATGACATGGCCTCCTTGTTCACCTGATCTGAACCCCATTGAGAACCTGTGGTCCATCATCAAATGTGAGATTTACAAGGAGGAAAAACAGTACACCTCTCTGAACAGTGTCTGGGAGGCTGTGGTTGCTGCTGCACGCAATGCTGATGGTGAACAGATCAAAACACTGACAGAATCCATGGATGGCAGGCTTTTGAGTGTCCTTGCAAAGAAAGGTGGCTATATTGGTCACTGATTTGTTTTTGTTTTGTTTTTGAATGTCAGAAATGTATATTTGTGAATGTTGAGATGTTATATTGGTTTCACTGGTAAAAATAAATAATTGAAATGGGTATATATTTGTTTTTTGTTAAGTTGCCTAATAATTATGCACAGTGATAGTCACCTGCACACACTGATATCCCCCTAAAATAGCTATAACTAAAAACAAACTAAAAACTACTTCCAAAACTATTCAGCTTTGATATTAATGAGTTTTTTGGGTTCATTGAGAACATGGTTGTTGTTCAATAATAAAATTAATCCTCAAAAATACAACTTGCCTAATAATTCTGCACTCCCTGTATATCTTGAATAGTCTCTGTAAATGCTACCTTTGGATTGGACTGTGCATGTCGTTGCTATCACCCTGGGAAGCTGTATACGTGAGTACTGCCTACTTGGACTATATATAGATATAGATACATAGATAGATACATAGATATTTGCTTGCACGTACGTGTAGAAACGGTACAATACAAAAGAGTGTCCTGGAAATTGTGCTGTATGTAAACAAATCAATACTTAAATCAATTATCTTTGGACACATTTCAGGGTCGGCTCCAAGGGGGGGCATTAGGGGGGCAATGCCCACCCAAATGGAATGCTGTGCCCCCTCAAAAAAACATAATTTATGCTTACCTGATAAATTCCTTTCTTCTGTTGTGTGATCAGTCCACGGGTCATCATTACTTCTGGGATATTATCTGCTCCCCTACAGGAAGTGCAAGAGGATTCACCCAGCAGAGTTGCTATATAGCTCCTCCCCTCTACGTCACCTCCAGTCATTCGACCAAAGACCAACGAGAAAGGAGAAGCCAAGGGTGTAGTGGTGACTGAATTATAATTTAAAAAATATGTACCTGCCGTAAAAAACAGGGCGGGCCGTGGACTGATCACACAACAGAAGAAAGGAATTTATCAGGTAAGCATAAATTATGTTTTCTTCTGTTATGTGTGATCAGTCCACGGGTCATCATTACTTCTGGGATACCAATACCAAAGCAAAAGTACACGGATGACGGGAGGGATAGGCAGGCTCATTATACAGAAGGAACCACTGCCTGAAGAACCTTTCTCCCAAAAATAGCCTCCGAAGAAGCAAAAGTGTCAAATTTGTAAAATTTGGAAAAAGTATGAAGCGAAGACCAAGTTGCAGCCTTGCAAATCTGTTCAACAGAGGCCTCATTCTTAAAGGCCCAAGTGGAAGCCACAGCTCTAGTGGAATGAGCTGTAATTCTTTCAGGAGGCTGCTGTCCAGCAGTCTCATAGGCTAAACGTATTATGCTACGAAGCCAAAAAGAGAGAGAGGTAGCAGAAGCTTTTTGACCTCTCCTCTGTCCAGAATAAACGACAAACAGGGAAGAAGTTTGGCGAAAATCTTTAGTTGCCTGCAAGTAGAACTTGAGGGCACGAACTACATCCAGATTGTGTAGAAGACGTTCCTTCTTTGAAGAAGGATTTGGACACAAGGATGGAACAACAATCTCTTGATTGATATTCCTATTAGAGACAACCTTAGGTAAGAACCCAGGTTTAGTACGCAGAACTACCTTGTCTGAGTGAAAGATCAGATAAGGAGAATCACAATGTAGGGCTGATAACTCAGAGACTCTTCGAGCCGAGGAAATAGCCATTAAAAATAGAACTTTCCAAGATAACAATTTTATATCAATGGAATGAAGGGGTTCAAACGGAACACCCTGTAAAACGTTAAGAACTAAGTTTAAACTCCATGGCGGAGCAACAGTTTTAAACACAGGCTTGATCCTAGCTAAAGCCTGACAAAAGGCCTGGATGTCTGAATTTTCTGACAGACGCCTGTGCAACAAGATGGACAGAGCTGAGATCTGTCCCCTTAATGAGCTAGCCGATAAACCCTTTTCTAAACCTTCTTGTAGAAAAGACAATATCCTAGGAATCCTAACCTTACTCCAGGAGTAATCTTTGGATTCACACCAGTATAGGTATTTACGCCATATTTTATGGTAAATCTTTCTGGTAACAGGCTTCCTAGCCTGTATCAGGGTATCAATAACCGACTCAGAAAAACCACGTTTTGATAAAATCAAGCGTTCAATTTCCAAGCAGTCAGCTTCAGAGAAGTTAGACTTTGATGTTTGAATGGACCCTGAATCAGAAGGTCCTGTCTTAGAGGTAGAGACCAAGGCGGACAGGATGACATGTCCACTAGATCTGCATACCAAGTCCTGCGCGGCCATGCAGGCGCTATTAGAATCACTGATGCTCTCTCCTGTTTGATTTTGGCAATCAATCGAGGAAGCAGCGGGAAGGGTGGAAACACATAAGCCATCCTGAAGTTCCAAGGTGCTGTCAAAGCATCTATCAGAACCGCTCCCGGATCCCTGGATCTGGATCCGTAGCGAGGAAGTTTGGCGTTCTGGCGAGACGCCATGAGATCTATCTCTGGTTTGCCCCAACGTCGAAGTATTTGGGCAAAGACCTCCGGATGAAGTTCCCACTCCCCCGGATGAAGAGTCTGGCGACTCAAGAAATCCGCCTCCCAGTTCTCCACTCCCGGGATGTGGATTGCTGATAGGTGGCAAGAGTGAGACTCTGCCCAGCGAATTATCTTTGATACTTCTATCATTGCTAGGGAGCTTCTTGTCCCTCCCTGATGGTTGATGTAAGCTACAGTCGTGATGTTGTCCGACTGAAACCTGATGAACCCCCGAGTCTTTAACTGGGGCCAAGCTAGAAGGGCATTGAGAACTGCTCTCAATTCCAGAATGTTTATTGGCAGGAGACTTTCCTCCTGACTCCATTGTCCCTGAGCCTTCAGAGAATTCCAGACAGCGCCCCAACCTAGAAGGCTGGCGTCTGTTGTTACAATTGTCCAGTCCGGCCTGCTGAACGGCATCCCCCTGGACAGATGTGGCCGAGAAAGCCACCATAGAAGAGAGTTTCTGGTCTCTTGATCCAGATTCAGAGTGGGGGACAAATCTGAGTAATCCCCATTCCACTGACTCAGCATGCACAATTGCAGCGGTCTGAGATGTAGGCGTGCAAAGGGTACTATGTCCATTGCTGCTACCATTAAGCCTATCACCTCCATGCATTGAGCTACTGACGGGAGTTGAATGGAATGAAGGACACGGCATGTATTTAGAAGCTTTGTTAATCTGTCTTCTGTCAGATAAATCTTCATTTCTACAGAATCTATAAGAGTCCCCAAGAATGGAACTCTTGTGAGAGGCAAGAGAGAACTCTTCTTTTCGTTCACTTTCCATCCATGCGACCTTAGAAATGCCAGAACTAACTCTGTATGAGACTTGGCAGTTTGAAAGTTTGAAGCTTGTATCAGAATGTCGTCTAGGTACGGAGCTACCGAAATTCCTCGCGGTCTCAGAACCGCTAGAAGGGCACCCAGAACCTTTGTGAAGATTCTTGGAGCCGTAGCCAATCCGAATGGAAGGGCTACAAACTGGTAATGCCTGTCTAAGAAGGCAAACCTTAGATACCGGTAATGATCTTTGTGAATCGGTATGTGAAGGTAAGCATCCTTTAAATCCACTGTGGTCATGTACTGACCCTTTTGGATCATGGGTAAGATTGTCCGAATAGTTTCCATTTTGAACGATGGAACTCTTAGGAATTTGTTTAGGATCTTTAAATCCAAGATTGGCCTGAAAGTTCCCTCTTTTTTGGGGACCACAAACAGGTTTGAGTAAAACCCTTGTCCTTGTTCCGACCGCGGAACCGGATGGATCACTCCCATTAATAATAGATCTTGTACACAGCGTAGAAACGCGTCTTTCTTTATTTGGCTTGTTGACAACCTTGACAGATGAAATCTCCCTCTTGGGGGAGATAATTTGAAGTCTAGAAGGTATCCCTGAGATATGATCTCTAGCGCCCAGGGATCCTGGACATCTCTTGCCCAAGCCTGGGCGAAGAGAGAGAGTCTGCCCCCCACTAGATCCGGTCCCGGATCGGGGGCCCTCGGTTCATGCTGTCTTAGGGGCAGCAGCAGGTTTTCTGGCCTGCTTGCCCTTATTCCAGGACTGGTTAGGTTTCCAGCCTTGTCTGTAACGAGCAACAGCTCCTTCCTGTTTTGGTGCAGTGGAAGTTGATGCTGCACCTGCTTTGAAATTCCGAAAGGGACGAAAATTAGACTGTCTAGCCTTAGCTTTGGCTTTGTCTTGAGGTAGAGCGTGGCCCTTACCTCCTGTAATGTCAGCGATAATTTCTTTCAAACCGGGCCCAAATAAAGTTTGCCCCTTGAAAGGTATATTAAGTAATTTGGACTTAGAAGTTACATCAGCCGACCAGGATTTTAGCCACAGCGCCCTACGTGCCTGAATGGCGAATCCTGAATTCTTAGCCGTAAGTTTGGTTAAATGTACTACGGCCTCCGAAATGAATGAATTAGCTAGTTTAAGGACTCTAAGCCTGTCCGTAATGTCGTCCAGCGTAGCGGAACTAAGGTTCTCTTCCAGAGACTCAATCCAAAATGCTGCCGCAGCCGTAATCGGCGCGATGCATGCAAGGGGTTGCAATATAAAACCTTGTTGAACAAACATTTTCTTAAGGTAACCCTCTAATTTTTTATCCATAGGATCTGAAAAAGCACAGCTATCCTCCACCGGGATAGTGGTGCGCTTAGCTAAAGTAGAGACTGCTCCCTCCACCTTAGGGACCGTTTGCCATAAGTCCCGTGTGGTGGCGTCTATTGGAAACATCTTTCTAAATATTGGAGGGGGTGAGAACGGCACACCGGGTCTATCCCACTCCTTAGTAACAATTTCAGTTAATCTCTTAGGTATAGGAAAAACGTCAGTACTCGCCGGTACCGCAAAGTATTTATCCAACCTACACATTTTCTCTGGTATTGCAACAGTGTTACAATCGTTAAGAGCCGCTAAGACCTCCCCTAGTAATACACGGAGGTTTTCCAATTTAAATTTAAAATTTGAAATATCTGAATCCAATCTGCTTGGATCAGAACCGTCACCTACAGAATGAAGCTCTCCGTCCTCATGCTCTGCAAGCTGTGACGCAGTATCAGACATGGCCCTAGAATTATCAGCGCACTCTGTTCTCACCCCAGAGTGATCACGCTTGCCTCTTAGTTCTGGTAACTTAGCCAAAACTTCAGTCATAACAGTAGCCATATCTTGTAATGTTATCTGTAATGGCTGCCCAGATGTACTAGGCGCCATAATATCACGCACCTCCCGGGCGGGAGACGCAGGTACTGACACGTGAGGCGAGTTAGACGGCATAACTCTCCCCTCGCTGTTTGGTGAAATTTGTTCAATTTGTACAGATTGGCTTTTATTTAAAGTAGCATCAATACAGTTAGTACATAAATTTCTATTGGGCTCCACCTTGGCATTGGAACAAATGACACAGGTATCTTCCTCTGAATCAGACATGTTTAACAAACTAGCAATAAACATGCAACTTGGTTACAATCTTATTTAACAAAAACGTACTGTGCCTCAAAGAAGCACTAAACGATTAAATGACAGTTGAAATAATGAACTGAAAAACAGTTATAGCATCACTCTTTAAAAACAACACAACTTGTTAGCAAAGGTTTGTTCCCATTAGTAAAGTAACACTAATTAAATTTTAAACATAAAAATCACAGAGCAACGTTTTAAAACACAGTCACTACATAAGTCTCACAGCTCTGCTGAGAGAATCTACCTCCCTTCAAAGAAGTTTGAAGACCCCTGAGTTCTGTTAGAGATGAACCGGATCATGCAGAAAATACAAGAGTAACTGACTGGAAATTTTTGATGCGTAGCAAAGAGCGCCAAAAACGGCCCCTCCCCCTCACACACAGCAGTGAGAGAGAAACGAAACTGTCATAATCAAAACAAGCAAACTGCCAAGTGGAAAAATAATGCCCAAATATTTATTCACTCAGTACCTCAGAAATGCAAACGATTCTACATTCCAGCAAAAACGTTTAACATGAATTAAATACCTATTAAAAGGTTTAATGTACTTTTACAGAGTAATTCCGGTGAAATACCATCCCCAGAATACTGAAGTGTAGAGTATACATACATGTCATTATAACGGTATGGCAGGATTTTCTCATCAATTCCATTCAGAAAATAAAAACTGCTACATACCTCAATGCAGATTCAACTGCCCGCTGTCCCCTGATCTGAAGCTTTTACCTCCCTCAGATGGCCGAGAAACAGCAATATGATCTTAACTACTCCGGTTAAAATCATAAGAAAAAACTCTGGTAGATTCTTCTTCAAACTCTGCCAGAGAAGTAATAACACGCTCCGGTGCTATTGTAAAATAACAAACTTTTGATTGAAGTTATAAAAACTAAGTATAATCACCATAGTCCTCTCACACCTCCTATCTAGTCTTTGGGTGCAAGAGAATGACTGGAGGTGACGTAGAGGGGAGGAGCTATATAGCAACTCTGCTGGGTGAATCCTCTTGCACTTCCTGTAGGGGAGCAGATAATATCCCAGAAGTAATGATGACCCGTGGACTGATCACACATAACAGAAGAAATATTCATATGATCATACGCTTTAAAGGGATAGTAAACCCCAAAATTGTCTTTTATGATTAAGATAGAACATACAATTTTGAACAACTTTCCAATTTAATTATATTATCAAATGTTCTTCATATCTAGTTAGCCAAACACAAGAGACAAATGTGTGCAGGCACCAATTAGCAGCAGCTCCCACTAGTGTATGATATGTGCGTATTCTTTTTTAACAAGGGATACTAAGAGAATGAAGCACATTTGAAAATAAAATGAATTTAAAAGTATCTTAAAATTACCTGCTCTATCTGAATCATTCAAGTTTAATTTTGACTTTCCTATCCATTTAACAATAATAAATAAAATAATGAATGGTTATGTAATGCTGCATGCTGGGGGTGGAGTTAGCTGCCGAACTGTGAGGTCACATCCTGCATCTGCAAGGAGCTCCGCGTCTTAACCTATTTGGAATTGGAAGTTAGAGACTTTTTGGACTTGTCTTTAACCCTATTAATTTTACCTAACTATCGTGAGTTACTCATTTTCTTAAACAATAGACCATGATAAGAATATGATTGTATCATATAAATATAAGTCTATAAATGGCTACCGGCTTCTATCGATGCCTCAAAAGTGCACTGTGATCTTCGGCCCGGCCTAAGATCACAGTGCACTTTTGAGGCGTTGATAGAAGCCGGTAGCCATTTATAGACTTATATTTATATGATGCAATCATATTCTTATAGGTTCACAGTACATAGGTTGTATTAAGTAGCCTGATATCCGTTAGTTATTGCGAAACAGGTATAGCTAAATCTAATCTACAAAATTACCAGTACCTTGAAACCTAGTATCCTCAATGCTATTGCATTGGGAGGTTTGGGGTGCATGGCTGTTTAGGGGACATGATTGAGGTTTAAGAATGAGTTTAATGGTTTTGGGATCATGGTGATTAAGGGGTGAATTGTTTTTAAGGAGCTATTGCACTGGGGGCCTCAGGTTTAATGGCTCTGTTTTAGTGCACTGCAAAGGATTTAGACAATTATTTTACCTAGTGATTTAGCACATATTCTCCAAATGTTAATAGTGGGGGATATTTCAGAGCTGCAACATCACTGGAGTGCCCAAAAGCACAAGGTGTGCAATACTCAGAGACATGGCCAAGGTACGAAAGGCTGAAAGACGACCACCACTGAACAAGACACACAAGCTGAAACGTCAAGACTGGGCCAAGAAATATCTCAAGACTGATTTTTCTAAGGTTTTATGGACTGATGAAATGAGAGTGAGTCTTGATGGGCCAGATGGATGGGCCCGTGGCTGGATTGGTAAAGGGCAGAGAGCTCCAGTCCGACTCAGACGCCAGCAAGGTGGAGGTGGAGTACTGGTTTGGGCTGGTATCATCAAAGATGAGCTTGTGGGGCCTTTTCGGGTTGAGGATGGAGTCAAGCTCAACTCCCAGTCCTACTGCCAGTTTCTGGAAGACACCTTCTTCAAGCAGTGGTACAGGAAGAAGTCTGCATCCTTCAAGAAAAACATGATTTTCATGCAGGACAATGCTCCATCACACGCGTCCAAGTACTCCACAGCGTGGCTGGCAAGAAAGGGTATAAAAGAAGAAAATCTAATGACATGGCCTCCTTGTTCACCTGATCTGAACCCCATTGAGAACCTGTGGTCCATCATCAAATGTGAGATTTACAAGGAGGGAAAACAGTACACCTCTCTGAACAGTGTCTGGGAGGCTGTGGTTGCTGCTGCACGCAATGTTGATGGTGAACAGATCAAAACACTGACAGAATCCATGGATGGCAGGCTTTTGAGTGTCCTTGCAAAGAAAGGTGGCTATATTGGTCACTGATTTGTTTTTGTTTTGTTTTTGAATGTCAGAAATGTATATTTGTGAATGTTGAGATGTTATATTGGTTTCACTGGTAAAAATAAATAATTGAAATGGGTATATATTTGTTTTTTGTTAAGTTGCCTAATAATTATGCACAGTGATAGTCACCTGCACACACTGATATCCCCCTAAAATAGCTATAACTAAAAACAAACTAAAAACTACTTCCAAAACTATTCAGCTTTGATATTAATGAGTTTTTTGGGTTCATTGAGAACATGGTTGTTGTTCAATAATAAAATGAATCCTCAAAAATACAACTTGCCTAATAATTCTGCACTCCCTGTATATCTTGAATAGTCTCTGTAAATGCTACCTTTGGATTGGACTGTGCATGTCGTTGCTATCACCCTGGGAAGCTGTATACGTGAGTACTGCCTACTTGGACTATATATAGATATAGATACATAGATAGATACATAGATATTTGCTTGCACGTACGTGTAGAAACGGTACAATACAAAAGAGTGTCCTGGAAATTGTGCTGTATGTAAACAAATCAATACTTAAATCAATTATCTTTGGACACATTTCAGGGTCGGCTCCAAGGGGGGGCATTAGGGGGGCAATGCCCACCCAAATGGAATGCTGTGCCCCCTCAAAAAATATTCATATGATCATACGCTTTAAAGGGATAGTAAACCCCAAAATTGTCTTTTATGATTAAGATAGAACATACAATTTTGAACAACTTTCCAATTTAATTATATTATCAAATGTTCTTCATATCTAGTTAGCCAAACACAAGAGACAAATGTGTGCAGGCACCAATTAGCAGCAGCTCCCACTAGTGTATGATATGTGCGTATTCTTTTTTAACAAGGGATACTAAGAGAATGAAGCACATTTGAAAATAAAATGAATTTAAAAGTATCTTAAAATTACCTGCTCTATCTGAATCATTCAAGTTTAATTTTGACTTTCCTATCCATTTAACAATAATAAATAAAATAATGAATGGTTATGTAATGCTGCATGCTGGGGGTGGAGTTAGCTGCCGAACTGTGAGGTCACATCCTGCATCTGCAAGGAGCTCCGCGTCTTAACCTATTTGGAATTGGAAGTTAGAGACTTTTTGGACTTGTCTTTAACCCTATTAATTTTACCTAACTATCGTGAGTTACTCATTTTCTTAAACAATAGACCATGATAAGAATATGATTGTATCATATAAATATAAGTCTATAAATGGCTACCGGCTTCTATCGATGCCTCAAAAGTGCACTGTGATCTTCGGCCCGGCCTAAGATCACAGTGCACTTTTGAGGCGTTGATAGAAGCCGGTAGCCATTTATAGACTTATATTTATATGATGCAATCATATTCTTATAGGTTCACAGTACATAGGTTGTATTAAGTAGCCTGATATCCGTTAGTTATTGCGAAACAGGTATAGCTAAATCTAATCTACAAAATTACCAGTACCTTGAAACCTAGTATCCTCAATGCTATTGCATTGGGAGGTTTGGGGTGCATGGCTGTTTAGGGGACATGATTGAGGTTTAAGAATGAGTTTAATGGTTTTGGGATCATGGTGATTAAGGGGTGAATTGTTTTTAAGGAGCTATTGCACTGGGGGCCTCAGGTTTAATGGCTCTGTTTTAGTGCACTGCAAAGGATTTAGACAATTATTTTACCTAGTGATTTAGCACATATTCTCCAAATGTTAATAGTGGGGGATAAGCCAGCCAGTAGCTACACTTTCCCGCAGAATATGTAGGTCTGCTCTTATTTTGACTCTCATGATTGCTTTGTAAATGCGTGCCCCCTCGTGAAAAAAAAATGCCCCCCATTTTATTCGTTCTGGAGCCGACCCTGGCACAGTTGTACATGTTCCTAAAGCAGTTTAACACTACATTTTTACAAACACAGACAAAGCTATTTGACTATACCCAGTGCTCGTGATCCATAGCTTTAGCCACTTATAGTAGAGATACAATTTTGGTATATAAAAATTGTGTTACACCATTAATAAATATACTGTTTATAAGCAAGAGTTGATATATAGATTTTGATTTAAATGGATGCTCAACAAACGTAATAGTCTTATACTTACATCAAGTATTTTAAACCCCCCAGAGAATATTTCTAATTCTCAACAAATCCTCTACAACTGATGTGAAGACATTTTACACAAATGAACTCATGAATTTACATTTCCAATACATTTCTTTTTCTTTTCTTTTTATTTGCAAAGCTGCGCAGAAAGAGCTGAAAATGAATTTGGTTGTACATGAGAATTTAAAAAATGCAGTAATTTATACACAGGGACAGTTAAAGCCCAAAAGAGCTGGCCAATCAAAATTAGTAAATGCACTGCATCTCTCTGCAGTGAAGAGGAGTAACGATGCAAGCTTTCATTCTGCAAAAAAAACTGAACCAACCAGCACCTTCACTCCAGCAACCACTGTCGTTCTTTTCTAAAAAAGACAGAATCTCACGGATGTCTCTGGAGAGCAGCAGCCTTCAGTATGTTAAATTACTTTCATCATGTATTTTCAGATGCTTATTGATTTCGCAGTTGGAAGGCTGAACGACCACAGCAGCCTCTAAGCAGCAATACAAGCTCTATATATTTGCACTATGCTGAAACAATGGCTCACAACAGAAGCATCATTTCATTAAGGTCAAATTCTGGAGGGATATATAACATCTGCTTTCCTATATACTCTACTTACAAGTGAACAAGATGAAGCAATGCAAATTGGAAGTGATTCAACAGAAAAAATAGGGATTTCTGTTCATACTAGGAGGTAAGATACAGTAGGCACTTTATACACGATATATAGTTTACCTTCTCTATAATGCAATACAAGGATGATTTTTCTTGTTGGTTAAATGTAATAATTCCTAAACGTACTTTGCTTATTAATGTTGTACAACAGCCACTGTGTTTTCTTGAATAAAATTATACAATTCATAGAAGGGGGATGGGATGATGCATTTACAAATTTCTAGAGGAGAAGTTCTATTCACTTTAAAACAGCATCATTACATGATATGGGTTAGTCTTGTGTCAACTGTAATTTGAATTACCCTGCACATTTTTCTCAGTATTTACTTAGCTACCAGGGGACGGTAATTAGGCTTGAAATAACTTATTTGCATAGTATGCAGAGTGAGGAACAAAATACAAATATAAGCTCATATATTTCATTCAAAGCAGGGGAGATTTAAGGTTTGTTAATAGCAGATACAATTCTGACAAAGCAATGAGGATATGTGTTCCACAATGTCTGCTGCAAACTACTAGCTCACAAGGAGGAGTGTTTAAGGAACTAAGAACCAGGTAAAGAAAAGAGCCGTTTATCTTTAACCTAGGAAAAATTAGAAAATGCCACATGCTCATATTTAAGACTACACAAGTAGAATATGCATAAATATATATTATTTCTTTTAATTTAAAGGAACATAAAAACGTATTAGACACAAACAGCACTGTGACTCATTACATTTAGAACAATGTTTGCTGTTTGAATTACGTAAATGTTTATTATTATAACGTAATAATATTACGATTTCTTAAAACATTTTAGTATCATCCAATTTCCATTTATCACTGTAAAGGGGTTAAAACATTTTTTTTAATTCTGCGTATCTGACACTCATCTGGCTTGCTCCTTAGCAGATGAGAGATGGTGATTTGTGGATATGCAAGTATGCCACCCCAGATTAGCTCAATGCAATACATTAAACCTATGCAAGGTTACACACATAGTGAAATATGAGAATTGGTTAAAAAAAATAAAATGCTTTAACAAAATAGCACAATTTATTTAAATACTCATGTCTCTTTAATATGCACATAACCCACTGCAGATATGGATAGAGGACACTTGCATGTTAAAACATATTGTATTTTCTAGCATTCATAACACAACAGAAGATTTTTTTTCAACAAATGTACAGTAATATTGGAAAATTGCTTTTTATTATAAAGAAAACAGAGCGCTTTACATTTCAAATACAGTTTTTATGACCCTTTAAAATCCATACGTCATATGAAAATATTTTAAGTAGTTAGTAGAAGTAATAGTGTGATTTGAATATTAAATGTGTCTCTCAAACAAATCCACTTATATTTTATTTTATATTTATTAAAACACAGGTCACTTAAAATTCAGTCTTGCAACTCCAAATTAAGGATGCAAAAAAACGGGACATCTATTAACAGACAGCTCTACAAGGCACAGAATGAACTTTACTTATAACCTGATGGATGTTTCAAGACATATAGAGAATAGAATGCAAAATATGGAATAAAGTCTGCGTCCCTGCAACAAATAGAGGAAGAGGATCTCACAAAGAACTGCCAAAGCCTGGAATACTTCTCTGCAGGTGTATTTGCCTGCTAACAAAATGGTGAGCATGTTTATAAAGAAAATAATTATTTTCCCCCATAAATACGGATACTAAAAAAAGTTAAAAAGTTCATCGCCTGTTTACGTATGGATAAAGCATATATCCTTGACCAGGAGTATTGTGCGTTTGTGATCACTGAGACATACTGCTTGTGAACTCAATATTATCAATAATTAATGGACATTTCTTTGTTTGTTCTTGTTATGGGTAGTTGTTTATCATCGAATAAAAGGAATTTATATTAGTATGACAGATGGTTTCTGCTACAGCCTGTACATTGGATTTATAACAACCAAACCGAACGCATTAAAACATGGAAAACAACAGTAAATGCTTTGTAATCCAAAAGATTCCATGAACAGTATTGCATTAAAAGAAAGAACGTCTTGTCACGCAAGTATAATCTTATTAAATATCTGCTTGCTGGATCACTTACATTGAACAACCTGAGCACCAGAATTTAAAATTAAAAAAACACAATACTGTCATAATGTTATTATTATTATTTTTTTTGAGTGTGCCACTTAACACTGAAAAATAGGTTTCTACAAAACTGTAAATGTAGCTACTGTACATCTGTGTAGTGTTATAAGATTATGACAGTGACATCATTATAGAAAATGAGAAAACAAAATGCTTCATTGAACTATGTATGGTCCCTTACAGCAAAGGGAAACAGGTAGGTGTTTAACTGCAAGATGCCAAGATCTTATTTGTCCTTCCAAGCTCATATACGCTGTAGGAGCCAATTCTGTCTCTTGTTATTCCCTCCAGCGCTAAAAAAGTTGCCAGACGCAAGTTAATAGATTCAGGTTTAAAGAAGATACATATTGTTAATTGACTTCCCCTCTCTCCATGTGTGTTATCAAGTCGCCGGAAATGTAACGACTTAGACACAGGCCTGATGTTTTATGTTCGGCCAGCTTGAAATTTGGCAGATTTCACATTTTCCATTTCTATTAAGACTTCAGGTTAACGTTAAATCAGCGATGAAGAATAAGCAATTAAACAATCTATTTTTGTAAGATTGATTTTAAAAAGTTGCAGTTTGATTCCAAATGAACCATCACAACCGGTACAATTTTACTGCTACGTTAGGGATGTAGAGGAAAAATAAAATCTGATTATCTGCAGGGGAGTAGACAGGTTGATAAATACATTTTTCACTGTTGGGCTAAAAGCCAGCAAGAAACATCATCATACGAATATTTCTCCAAGACAGAAACCTGCTGGAGATTTTTAGAATTAAAATATGACAATGACAAACGAAGTGTGCGCAATGAGCTGCATACATTTTTTTTTTTTCAAGAATACTTTAAAAAAAAGTATTTATCCGGATAAATCTGTTTCTAATGTGCTTTTGGTCCTGCAGAATTTCAGGTCTGTTATTTATTTGGCTTTGACATGATTTGCAAAACCTAGATAGCTACTGAAAGATATTTTGACTGCTGCATAACACAATAAGATCCAAAATACATTGTGAACCTGTAAGATTGTTACTTATCTAAACTGAACATTAAAAGAGAGAAATAGAATCATGTAAAAGGAGAGAAACAGATTACATGGGGTAACAGTCAAGGATAATAAACCTGAGATAATATGGCACAGTAAAAACATCAGGGTACTGTGTGATCATACACAATAGGATGAAAAGACTCAAAAGTGTAACAGGAAAGCAAGGAGCTGATATAAACAGTAAACAAAACCTAGACTGAGCAGATCATATACAACTCACACAGAGCTATTAAATATTATCTTTTGCAACATAGATCATCTAGTATTCTCACATAACAGACTCTGCCTCCTGTCTTACATAATATGTTGAAGCATTTAGGCTTCTGCTTGTCTGGGTGATTAATCCAATGATATTGTTTTATTTTTATCAAACATTTTAAATGTATATACTACACAACTTTTGGCACCTTAAGGTATCTAGATCAGAGAATTGTTTATTGTTTATTATTATTATTATGGAAATCTAGCAAGTGACAACTCCAGTTAGACAGGGTTGTTATACAGCCTAATAAGCCAATTTGCTAGTTAGATGATGCTAACAAATATGAATAAAGAAATACATTATATGTGTGTGTATACACAAACAATAAGATACAGACTGCATATCCTATTACATTATGCTTGAATTATGAAAGGCACAAAATTAAAAGGAAATGATTTATATATTTTGCTAAAGAAAAAACTCTTAATGAATAAAATATATACATTTATTTGTTCCATGCATTAGTTATAACATTTGTTTAGGCCCTAATTACAGGATTGTAGTGTTGTATAAAAATATAAAACGGTCAGGAAAGATTAGAATTTAAAAGGTCAATCATTGCTTGCTCATTTGACTAATAGAATACAGTTTGTTGCCTTTGGTGAAATTTCCCATGGGTGACTTTCTAAAGACACATTAAGCCTGAATAAGTGTGTTAAATATTTTCATCATAAAGTGTGCAAAAGCATTTGACTTTAAGAGTTAATTTAATAAGTCAATAAGACAGTAAAGAATGCTGTACTAGTGTCCAATGGCTGTGCAAGGTATTTTGCTTGCTTGGGACAACATATTGTATTTGAATACTTAAAGAATTGCAGAGCAGGTTAAAGTAATAGTAAATACCTTGAGAGTTTTATATAAAATGTTAAAGGGATACTAAATCCAATTTTTTCTTTTATGATTTGGATAGACCGTTTTTCACCTGTGCCATACTTCAGCTATATTAAAAACCAGGACTGTTGGGGGTACTTGAGGACCGCGGTTGGGAAACACTGGGATAGAGCATACAACTTTAAGCAACTTTATAATTTACTCCCATTATCAATTTCTTAGTTCTCTTGGTATCTTTATTTGAAAAAGCAGGTATGAAAGCTTAGGGGCCGGCCCATTTTTGGTTCAGAACTCTGGATAGCACTTGCTGATTGGTGTCTACATTTAGCCAACAATCAGCAAGCGCAACCCTGGTGCTGAACCTAAAATGGGTCGGCTCCTAAGCTTTCATTCCTGCTTTTCAAATAAAGATACAAAGAGAATGAAGAAAAATTGATAATAGGAGTAAATTAGAAAGTTGCTTAAAATTGCATGCTCTATCCGAATCATGAAAGAAAAAAAAAATTGGGTTTAGTATCCATTTAAGTTATGCCCCTTTAAGTTATGCATAATTTGTTATTTTGTCACTTTTTCATGTAAGAGGAAATTGGGGATTTTCTAATTCTCAGAACTTGAAATTAAGGCTGTAGACTAACCTGCAAAACTATGAACTGTATACTAACACAATGGCCTCTAGTTATTAAGGTCTGGCGGACCTGATCCAACACTGCGGATCAGGTCCGCCAGACCTCGCTGAATACGGCGAGCAATACGCTCGCCGTATTCAGCATTGCACCAGCAGCTCACAAGAGCTGCTGGTGCAACGCCGCCCCCTGCAGACTCGCGGCCAATAGGCCGCCAGCAGGGGGTGTCAATCAACCCGATCGGGTTGATTTCCGGCGATGACTGTCCGCCTGCTCAGAGCAGGCGGACAGGTTATGGAGCAGCGGTCTTTGTGACCGCTGCTTCATAACTGCTGTTTCTGGCGAGTCTGATGACTCACCAGAAACAGGGGCCATCAAGCTCCTTGCGGAGCTTGATAACTAGAGGCCGATGCCTGGATTGGCAAATGCTGGGTGGAGTTTGGCTATTATAAGAATAGCAGTAAAAAGGATGTTAATTTGTTTTGAAAACATTTAGGCTCGGGTAACATGTTATTTTATAGCAATACAATAGAAATGTCTTGCAGTTACAAGGCGATCCCTGTCCCTTTAATTATGATCAATCTAAAAAATATTAAAGCCATTTTTATTTGTTGCATCTAAAACAATGAGCAAACAGAAATTACAATAAAAAAAAAATAAGATTAAAACATTTTTATACAGCCAGATTAGATTATATATATATAGGGTCAGTAAACCCACAAAATAATGTTATATAATTTTGCACATAATCCAGAATTATATAACATCAGCTTAGCGCCAGCGCCAAATGCGCTTAGGAAAACAAACCGACCGCTTAGTATAGCCAGGAGCAGCGTTCTGTAAAAGTCATTTACGTGGGAAAATTTCTCTGAAATCCTTTCAGGTAGAAAGCTGGCGCTAAGCTGATGTTATATAATTCTGCACTATGTGCGTAATTATATAACATTATTTTGTGGGTTTACTGGCACTTTAAAGGGAAATGTTCTTTTTGTCTAAAATAATTAAAATATAAGATAATATGCAATACACATCTTTAATTCCAACCTCATGTTACAAAATCATGCAATCTAAACGATAGTAACTATATTTATAAACATATGACGTTACCAAGTAGGAATTACTTCTACGAGCAGTGTAACAACTTACTTAATTGCAATTGCTACTAAAAAAGTATTTTTCCCAAAATAGCAGTTGAGGAAAAGGCCTAGGGAGCTACAATTTCAGACGAGTCTAGGAAGTTAAAGGGACACTAAACCTAAATGTTTTCTTTAATGATTCAGATAGAGCATGCAATTTTAGGCAACTTTCTAATTTACTCCTACTATCAATTTTTCTTCGTTCTCTTGCTATCTTTATTTAAAATGCAGGAATGTAAATCTAAGGAGCCAGCCCATTTTTGGTTCAGCACATGGGTTATGCTTGCTTATTGGTGCTGAACCTAAAATGGGCTGGTTCCTAAGCTTTACATTCATGCTTTTAAATAAAGATAGCAAGAGAACGAAGAAAATTTGATAATAGGAGTAAATTAGAAAGTTGCTAAAAATTACTGCTCTATCTGAATCATTAAAGAAAAAAAATTGGGTTTAGTGTCCCTTTAAGCTATGCTGCAATCAGTAAGAAATGTCAGTAGACTATTTGGTAGTTTGGTTGAGGAACTAGCAAGAATAAATAAATAGGAGGAAAATGTAACCATAATAAGAAAACTTTAAAGGAAACAAATCAAGGGAAAAGGAAATGTAACATGATGGCAAGAGGATAGGTTTAGAAGTAGAGAGCCTGTCAACTGCAAGCACCATTTGCAGTGCTGCATCACGTGGTGAAGTTTAGCATTAAAAAAGATTTTTCTTGTAAACAGGCAGTCAATTGCACAAGAGCAGGGCATTTCAACCACCCTAAATTGCACAAGAGCAGGGCATTTCAACCACCCTAAATTGCACAAGAGCAGGGCATTTCAATCACCCTAAATTGCACAAGAGCAGGGCATGTCAATCACCCTAAATTGCACAAAAGCAGGGCATGTCAATCAACCCAAACGAGGGAGTGTCAGGGTGATCTTGCCATTTCTGAGGTGCAGGAGAGCCAAAAGAATCAGTTTCTGCTTCTAAAATTTGTGGCTGCAAACTCACGTATTGCGAGCCTGCTCTACAAAGCCTCAAAAGTTACAAATTCAGCTTAAAGTGATGGTAAACTTTGGTGATGCCATCAACAATATTTGTAATGAGTCATTAAAGGGACAGTCAACACCAGAATTGTTGTTGTTATAAAAGATAGATAATCCCTTATTTACCAATTCCACAGTTTTGCATAACCAACACAGTTATAATTATACACGTTCTACCTCTGTAATTACCTTGTATCCAAGCCTCAGCAGACTGCCCCCTTATTTCAGTTCTTTTGACAGACTTGCATTTAACCAATCAGAGCTGTCTCCATGGTAAAGTCACTTGCATGAGCTCAATGTTATCTATATGAAACATGTGAACTAATGCCCTCTAGTGGTGAAAATGCATTTAGATTAGAGGCGGCCTTCAAGGTCTAAGAAATTAGCATATGAACCTCCTAGGTTTAGCTTTCAACTAAGAATACTAAGAGACCAAAGCATAATTGGTGATAAAAGTAAATTGGAAAGTTGTTTAAAATTACATGCCCTATTTGAAACATGAAAGTTGTTTTTGGACTTGACTGTCCCTTTAAATAAGGGGCACTTTCATTCATTAAAATTAATTTAGACACATCATTTTTAAAATAATTCCCCTTTAGTGTGGTTAAACATTGCAACATTCTTCTGTCCGCAACTCATAATCGCTTTGTGTCTTCAGTGGCAAATCTGGGTTTATCCAATTTGCATACAAAAATGAATGAAAGTGCCTCTCATTTATTGATTCTTTACAAATATTGTTGATGGAATCACTGAAGTTTACCATCACTTTAATAAATTTTGCCCAACTATAGATCAATAGAAAGATTTCAGGAGAATCCAGGAAACAAACATTTTACAAAATAATATAACGTAATATAATTGGGGGGGGTTATAAATTTTTTAATTGAAGAGTAGACAATTCATTTGGACTTTAAGTACTGTTTTACAAAGTGAAATTCAATTTATAAATGCAGTAAAAAGTATTCTAAAAGCATATTTCAAATCCAGAATAAGCATGAGACTTGGCTTTCTAAAGGAATCTTGAGTGCATAGCGATTCCACTGCAGCAGAATATTCTGGGTAAGACATGTAAATGACACATTGTGCATTTCATTTGTATAGACAGGATCCAGTGCTGTAGAGGAACAAATGTCTGTTATGGATTTCTGTGATAAAAAAAAAAATCTACTGACCTAAAATAAAAAATAATCTAGCCTTCAAATCTATTACTCAATCAGACCATCATAAGGAATAAGAAGCCTCATGATTGAACAACTATATAAAAATAATAGTCACATGACTATTTCATCAGATGTGTTGATTTTTATCTATGGAACAAATATAACGATAAATCATTATGAAAATTGTATTAACTATTTTTTTTCCTCTCTCCAAGGACACATGCCACCTGATTCAAAAGGATGTATTTCACTTTCTTGCTGGATGTCAACATGCAGTCTGAAGCCAATATCACAGTCCGAGATGATATTGATGACACCACCACCAATATGTACCAGTTGCTATCATACCCACTAAGCTTCCAGGTGTCGCTGACCTGCTTTCTCATGTTAGAAATTGTTTTAGGCCTTGGGAGCAATCTAACCGTATTGGTACTTTACTGCATGAAATCCAACTTAATCAACTCAGTCAGCAATATCATTACGATGAATCTTCATGTTCTTGATGTAATAATATGCATAGGATGTATTCCTTTAACTATTGTTATACTCTTACTACCACTGGAGAGCAACAATGCTCTAATCTGCTGCTTCCATGAAGCTTGCGTATCCTTCGCCAGCGTTTCAACAGCTGTTAATGTTTTTGCCATTACTTTGGATCGCTATGATATATCTGTAAAGCCTGCAAACCGAATACTAACCATGGGCCGGGCGGTTATATTGATGACATCGACATGGATAGTTTCTTTTCTTTCTTTCCTAATCCCATTCCTCGAGGTCAGCTTCTTCAGTTTTCAAAGTGAAAACACTTGGAAGAATAAGACCCTTTTATGTGTTAGCACAAATGAATATCACACCGAACTTGGGATGTATTATCACTTGCTGGTGCAGATTCCCATTTTCTTTTTCACTATCATTGTGATGTTAATTACTTATAGCAAGATACTTCAAGCTCTTAACATTCGGATTGGCACAAGATTTTCAGCAGCGCAAAAGAAAAAGGCAAGGAAGAAAAAGACTATTTCACTGGCACCCCAGCATGAGACAACTGATGTCTCTCAAAGCAGTGGAGGCCGAAATGTGGTGCTTGGCGTAAGGACTTCAGTGTCTGTGATAATTGCTTTACGCAGAGCAGTTAAAAGACATAGAGAACGGAGAGAAAGACAGAAGAGGGTGTTCAGAATGTCATTATTGATTATTTCAACCTTTCTCTTTTGTTGGACACCTCTTTCAATTTTAAATACCACCATTTTATGTATGGGCCCAAGTGACCTTTTGGTAAAACTAAGACTGTGCTTTTTAGTTATGGCCTATGGAACTACTATATTTCATCCACTGCTTTACGCATTTACAAGGCAAAAATTTCAAAAGGTCTTGAAAAGTAAAATGAAGAAACGGGTTGTTTCTATTGTGGAAGCAGACCCCATGCCTAATAATGCTGTAATACACAATTCTTGGATAGAACCGAAGAGAAGTAAAAAAATAACCTTTGAGGACAGTGAATCGAGACAGAAATGTTTAGCACCTCAGGCTGTTACAGATTAACTTCTAGCTAATCATGTAAAGATTGATAGGAGAGAACATACTACCAACCAAGTCATCCTTGTTTTTTTTTTATTTATTTTTACATATGTACATTTTTAATAAGTTGCATTTCATTTAGATGTTCAACCTCCATATTACTTCTTAAACATGGTGCATGGTGGTCTTTGCAACAATGTACATTTTGTCTATATTCAATTAACGCAAAAACATTTATGTATATCTTTTTCTAAGAAAACAAAAAATTACACAAATAAAATATCTTTTAAAAAGCTCTAAAAAAATTGTACGTTATTACTTTTTTTAATTCAGAAGCCCCAAAATGTCATAATGCATTTTTTAAAGATGCCAAAAAGGTAATATACAAATCTTCTCAATAATTTTATAAAGGCGTAAGTAAGATACATTTACTATAATTAGAATCAAAATGTAGGAATAATTAAAATATTTATTGAGAGAATACAACATAAATAAATAAAAAAAAATATGGAAGCCTCAAGATAATGAGTCACTGCTTTGCAAAACAAGAAAGGAAACAGATATAAAAAACAAAAATCAAGAATGAAAACACAAATTTTTTACATAAGAAATGGTAATACACTATTAGTAGAAATCTATTTCTCCATGTCAGTACTAGCATAAACATCATCTGCAAGACTATATACATTGGGACATTGTTATCCTGTCCTAAACTTAGCAGGAGGGAACCAACAAGTGATGCTTACATTCCCTAAGAAGCGTATGGGGCATATTTATTAAGTTCCGTATGGAGCTTGAAGGCCCGTGTTTCTGGCGAGCCTTCAGGCTTGCCGGAAACACAAGTTATGAAGCAGCGGTCTAAAGACCGCTGCTCCATAACCTGTCTGCCTGCTCTGAGGCGGCGGACAGAAATCAACCCGATCAAATACGATCGGGTTGATTGACACCCCAGGGGGTGGCATTGCACCAGCAGTTCACAAGAACTGCTGGTGCAATGATAAATGCTGACAGCGTATGTTGTCGGCATTTATCGATGTGCAGCGGACATGATACTCTATATCGAATCATGTCCGTCCACACTATTATAAATATACCCCTATGAGTATTAAAAGGGAAAGGAAACTCCAAAAATATTCTCTTTCATGATTTTAATAGAACATACAATTTTAAACAACTTTCCAATGTACATATATTTCCATCAAATTTGCATCATTCTCTTGTTATCCATTGCTGAAAGAATAACATTGTACTATTGACAGCTAGCTAAACAAATCTAGTTAGCCAATCACAAGAGACAAATGTGTGCAGGCACCAATCAGCAACTAGCACCCACTAATGTAGGATATGTACGTATTATTTTTCAACAAGGGATACCAAGAGAAAAAAGCACATTTGAAAATAGAAGTGAATTTAAAAGCGTCTTAAAATGACATGCTCTATCTTAATCATGCAAGTTTAATTTTGACTTTCCTATCCCTTTAATGTATTCTTAAAAAAAAAAAAACAACCTTTAAGAAAATGTGTGTATGAGTTAGAGACCAAACCAAATGAATACCTTTCTATTGATGCAGTAGAAGACACCTGGGATCTTCATTCTGAAAGGGGAAGCATGGACACCTGTTTCATGTGGTTGGTATTAGCTGGGCTGCACATTTCAGTAAAATATGATATAATTGAGTTCACAGTTTACACATAATATTTACCAGTTTGTGGAAAAGTAATATACAGTAAGTAGGTCTAAAGAAAGTTTAGAAGATAAAGGTTTTTTCATTTCTCCCTGAATACATTTCCAACAAGGTAAAATGTGTGGACACTTCCACCAGGTGTTTGACAAAGTCCCCACTTCACCACAACCTCTTCTATTCCTGGGAATATTATATTTATTTGATTATGACTGTTAAAGAGAAAAAAAATAATAATACTACAATAATGGTAAGTAAAACCCAATCTTCAGCAGGTTATATTAAAAATAAAAAAAACATAAATGTATGCTTATCTGATAAATTAATTTATTTTATGGTGGTGGGAGTCCACAATCCATTACTCCTGGGAATGACTCTTCCCTACCATTAGGAGAAGGCATAGATTCCCAAACCCCAAAAGCCCTATAAACCCCCCACACATACCTCAGTCTAACATATAGCAAAGTATAGTGAGGTAAGAAAAAGGAATAAGCCTAAAAGGAGCAGGGGGGAAAATATATGCTCAAAAAGAAATTAACCCAAGAAAACAAAGGGTGGGGTCTCATGGACTATCACCACCATTAAAAATTAAATTTTGTTATCTTTCATACAGGTGGTGAGAGTCCACAATCCATTACTCCTGGGAACTAATAACAAAGCCATGAAGTCCATGAGTAATCACTTAAAGGGAGAAATTTAAAAAACATCACTGAGAAATTAAATCCACAGCACTTTAAAAATAAATCAGTCAGGAGACACAAAAAAAAAATCAAAGAGACAAAATTGTCTCAACATCAAAATGGTAGAATTTTGCAAAAGTATGCAAAGAATACCAAGTAGCTGCCTTGCAAACCTGGTCAACTGAAGCCTCATTCTTGAAGGCCCAAGAAGTGGAAACTGACCAAGTAGAATGAGCAATAATCAGTTGCAGTGGAGGCTTACTCACCTCCAAGTAAGCCCTATAAATCAAAAGTTCCAACCAAGAAGCCAAAGAAACAGTGGAAACGTTCTGTCCTTTTCTAGAACCAGAAAAGTGAATGAACAAACTTGTCTAAAATTCTTAATAGCATCAATGAAATATTTCAATGCCCTAACAACATCCAGATTATGCAAAGATATATCTGAAGCATTCTTTAGGATTGGGACATAAGAAGAGACAACAATCTCTCTGCTAATGTTATCTGAAGAACAACTTTAGGCAAGAAGTCAAAAGTAGTCCGTTATTCTGATGAAAAATAAGATAAGGAGGATCAAAAGAAAGAGCAGATAATTCAGAAACTCTTCAAGCAGAAGAAATGTCCAAATGAAATAAAACCTTCCAAGAAAGACGCTTAATATCCACCTTATGCACCCGACGTGTACAAACCAGACGCACGTAAACCCAAAGATCAACGCACGAAAACTAAGCGTACAAAAAATGCAGATGCAAGGCAAATATTGAAAAGGATTCTGTCCCAAGGCTATATATATATATATATATATATATATATATATATATATATATATATATATATATATATATATATAAACAAAACATAAGTGCCCATAACATAGCTATAGAGTGTAACTCTAAATGATAACAAAAATGATACTTACTAATAGACACTCATCCACCAGCAAATAAGCAGCAGACAGCCAAAACTAGTACTGAAACATATCAGCAGAGGTTTATGAAATAGGAGTATACTATAGATCCATAAAGGGAGACAAAAGACAAGTCCCTGGGACCGATTATAGAAGGTTTATGATATATTTCCAATGAGGTGAAAAAAGAATCATACACCATATACATTCCTCTGACAAGCACTGTATTCTGAAGGGAATATCCACTGAAAACCCCTCTCTCTGAAGAATCAAATACACATCTTCATTCTTCGACCACCTCCAGCGTAGGCAAAGTAAAGACTGGGGTATGTGTGAGGTGGGATGGGTTTTATAGGACTCTTTGGGTTTGGGAAACTGTGCCTCCTCCAAGTGGTAAGGAAGAATAATTCCCAGGAGTAATGGATCGTGGACTCACAACCTGTATGAAAGAATAGCAAAACAGACACAATGGGCATTTTGGTCGTCACCTGCTGCCAAAATCTGTTTAGATGGTTAAAATTACAGATCATAAACTGTCTACACAAAGAACTTAGAATGGTGAACAGGTATAAGTTTACAATTTAAATGTTTTAGACATGTAAATTTCAGACAAATGCATATGTTCATGCTCACAGTATGAGTGGACACAATCCACAAATATGCTTATTAAATTGTAATTGGTCCTGCAACATCTGAAAGTTTACAGGTAGAGGTTATGTTTTGATGGAGGGAGCCAATTACATCCCTGATTAACTGAAGTCCTGCCTGAAACTGTTCATAGATAAGGAAATGGAAAGAAACAGAGAAGGCACAGAGAAAACATAGAAACCATGAAGTGTCAAAAAAACTTAGCTCCTGTGGTTTACTATTATTTTTATAGTATATGGTGCACTGGCCAATCAATATAAGGTGCATTCTATTTTAGCTGAAAAAAATATTATAGATATTTATCAGCGAAAGCCCTCATATATCTACAATTATCATTCAGTGCTCAGGCCAGTTTCTCATCCAGAGAACCTAAAGGCCTGCATTCTGGGCCAACATTCACTAACCATATTTACAATTCCACAAATGTTTGTGTCACCCCTTCGCCTGCAATTGTGAAACTGGTTTGTTGATCATCTCTGGATGAGTCAGTCTTGGGTAATATAGGTTTTTAACATCTGAGGTAAAAGCAGACTGTTACTTCATAACTTTAAGGGACAGTGAACTGTAAAACTGAATTCCCACCAATGTGTTTCTAATGACTTGTTTTACCAGTTGCATAGTACAAAATGTATGGGAAATTGTTCCTTTTGGTTTATTTTTAATATTAACTAGAAGGCTTTGCTCTATGAAGCCACAGCCCATTAAAATGGGCTGAACTTACAGAAAGTTAAATTCTTCTTTTCCTTATTATTCTTTATACACACACAAAGCCTCCATATCGAATCTGTCTATTTACTTAGAGAAAATTATTGACAATTAACATTTAGTACTTATCCATCCCACTACCCACCGGGAGTGTAATTTCTTCATTTGGCTATTATTATCATCATCATTTATTTGTAGAGCCCCAACAGATTCCGCAGCGCTATGGTTCTATTTACATAGCTCTTCCATAGCCAATACCAGAAGTATTGAAATGTTCAGTAAATGTTTAGCTAAAGAAGCTATTTGTAATCAATTTAATACACTCGCACAGGTAAAATAGATTACTGAGAACACATTAAAAAGTTGAGAAAATATTACAGTGCACTGTCCCTTTAAAAGCTGATAAACTAATACACAGTAACCAAGTGGGCCTTGTCCTGGGGAGGGCCCTGAAAATATGTGCCGCATTCTGTCCATCCTCCAGGAGGCGCACGAACGTGGTACCCCGTTTCTGGCCCTGTCGTTAGACACGGAAAAGGCGTTTGACAGGGTCAGAAGAGAATATCTTTGGGAAGCTATGAGGGTCTTTGGTATTTCTTCACAATTCATCCTGGCCACGCGCGCCTTATATTCGGCACCTTCTGTAGTAATTAGTGGAGTTTGGTTCCGCTCAGCTAAGTTTCCCATCACTAAAGGGGATGCCTTCCCCCCCCCCCCCCCATTCGCACTGGTTATAGAGCCATTAGCTCAGGCGATAAGGCATGATCCCCAGATACAGGGTATTACATTTGGCAAGTCTTTACATAAACTCGCCCTCTTCGCTGATGATGTCACCCTCCTGCTGACATCTCCAGCCCAATCCATGTCAGCTGTGTTCCATCTTCTTGAGGAATACGGCAGACATTGCTATTATAAATTGAATGTGTCTAAAATGGAGGTTCTGTATATCAATATCCCACCACTGGAGCTACAGGCTCTCCAGGCCTCTTATCCCCTTCTATGGTCGCCACACTTTATAAAACATCTGGGTGTCTACCTGAGCCCGGATCTCTAGAATGTAATTACAAGAAATTACCATGATCGCCTCCCTGAGTTCAGGAAACTCCTCTCCTCCTGGGAATTCATGGAAACGGGCCATATTGCAGCTATTAAAATGGCATTCCTACCTAAACTCACATACCTATTCAGATGTATACCGCTCTCTGTTCCCAGGCCCGTGCTGAACCAATTCCAAAGCCTGATATCTTCCTATGTTTGGAATGGTAAGAAGCCTAGAACCTCTAAATTAAACATCCAAAAACCGGTTTACAGAGGTGGGTTGGCATATCTCAGTGTTTTGCTTTATCACAACGCCGCATGATTATCCCATGGTTCAGCCTGGAATCTGGCCTCTTATGACCTCAGATGGATGGAAGTGGAACAAGATCTGATTCCTGAGGATATCTTACTAGCTGACCTCCCTTGGATCCCTCCTCACCTAAGATCTACCCTTCAGATATAACACCCCATAATTCTTGACACCCTCAGGATATGGGATAGCAAGAAACATTTGGCCACTATGGCCCCACACCCCTCTCCAGCATACACACTGAGAAGTATTCTTGCCTATCTTCCTGAGACCCACGGTTCATGGTGGGCGGTGGTGTCTTCCCTGCCCATTTCGGACTTTTGGAATGAGGGGGGAATGATGAGGCGGGAGCAAGGTTCTCTCTCTCTCGAGGAAACTGAATTTTGAATATCTGCGGCTATCGAGCTTGCTCAGATACTGGTACTTTCCGAAAAACTCTTTCCGTACTATGACCAAATGGGAATGTAGATGGAGGCTTGGTAAACCCATTAGAGGCCTGCTATCAATTCAATATATGGAATTAGTCTCCCCGGATACTCATGAAAAACATAGTCAATTCTTGGCGTGGGAACGTGATCTTCCCTTCACAGTAGAGGCAGGAGTATGGTTCAGGGACCTCGTGCTAACCAAACAAATTTTACATTGTGCAACGCTCTGGGAATTCTATTACAAAAAGGTTGTTCGTTGGCACCTGGTCCCTACCACCTTGCATAGAATCTATTGCACCTCCCTCCCCCCTGTGCTCGAGAGAGTGCGGCCTATTAGGTACACACGCACATATTTGGTGGGAATGTCCTAAAATCCGGGGCCTGTGGAGTTCTGTTTTCGCTCTTTTGCGCAGCCTTCAGATACCAGTGGTGATGCATCCTGCGGTTGGGATCCTGCACCTAAGGACATCGGTCTTACGTACCTCGACTAAGCACTTACTGACTTACCTTCTGACAGGTACTAAACTGGCAATTGCCAGAAACTGGAAACAGGCACCCCCCCCCCCTACACTAGGCCAGTTTCTAGAAATCATGGACTACATCAGAAGGATGGAGCTTTACGTATTTAAGGACAGTCATAAAATTGACTTATACCAGGAGATGTATTCTTTCTGGGACAGCCTCTTTAGCGACTTAAAACCCCCTAAGCCCCCCTTTTTTTTATCCTCCTTCTTCCCTTTCTGTCTGCTACTCCCCTCCCTCCTCATTTGAAGGACTGTGGCAACCACTTATTTATTAATGTATTGTCTCCTTTTTCTGTATGCATATTTCTGCATGTCAGACCGCTCCTGTAATTCGCACCCAACCCCATACCGGCCCTACACTTGCCTACTGAGGGTTTCTCTGAAAGTAGCTTCCACTTACATAGGGTTTTCTTTTCCTACATCTGATGCCTCTTTGTAGGGAGTCGAATAGCTACGTTATTAAGCTCACTCCTAAAGGTTAAAATAATGAGGACTCATGACAGCCCGTTTTTTTTTCCAGTAGCACAAATAAGATGTACGATTTCCAATGTACTCTCTCTGTTGTATGCATTATTTTGTGCAAGTTTTGTAACCACTCGATTGTCCACAGTACTGTCAAAATGTTTCTGTTTACCGTTGTTTTGCAAATCCTAAATAAAAAGGAAATTTATGCTTACCTGATAAATTGATTTCTTCTATGATACGACGAGTTCACTGATTCATCCTTTACTTGTGGGATATTATCCTCCTGCTAACAGGAAGTGACAAAGAGCACCACAGCAGAGCTGTCTATATAGCTCCTCCCTTGACTCCACGCCCAGTCATTCGACCGAAGGTATAGGAAGAAAAAGGAGAAACTACAAGGTGCAGAGGTGACTGAAGTTTTAAATCAAAAATATAATCTGTCTTAAATTGACAGTGCGGGCCGTGGACTCGTCGTATCATAGAAGAAATCAATTTATCAGGTAAGCATAAATTTCCTTTTCTTCTATAAGATACGACGAGTCCACAGATTCATCCTTTACTTGTGGGATACAATACCAAAGCTACAGGACACAGATGAACGGGAGGGACAAGACAGATACCTAAACAGAAGGCACCACTGCTTGAAGAACCTTTCTACCAAAAATAGTCTCCGAAGAAGCAAAAGTATCAAATTTGTAAAATTTGGAAACGGTATGAAGGGAAGACCAAGTCGCAGCCTTAAAAATCTGTTCAACAGAAGCATCGTTTTTAAAAGCCCATGTGGAAGCCACCGCTCTAGTAGAATGAGCTGTAATTCTGTCAGGAGGCTGCTGTCCAGCAGTCTCGTATGCCAAACGGATGATGCTTTTTAGCCAAAAAGAAAGCGAGGTAGTCATAGCTTTTTGACCCCTACGCTTTCCAGAAAAGACAACAAACAGAGAAGATGTTTGACAGAAATCTTTGGTCGCTTGCAAGTAAAACTTCAAGGCACGAACCACGTCAAAGTTATGTAACAGACGCTCCTTCTTAGAAGAAGGATTAGGACACAGAGAAGGAACAACAATTTCCTGATTAATATTCTTATTTGAAACAACCTTAGGAAGAAATCCAGGTTTGGTACGCAAAACCACCTTATCAGAATGGAAGATAAGATAAGGCAAGTCGCATTGTAATAACACAGATAGCTCAGAAACTCTTTGAGCAGAAGAGATAGCAACTAAAAATAGAACTTTCCAAGATAGAAGTTTAATATCTATGGAATGCATGGGTTCAAACGGAACCCCTTGAAGAACATTTAGAACTAAATTTAAACTCCATGGCGGAGCAACAGGTTTAAACACAGGCTTGATTCTAACTAAAGCCTGACAAAATGACAGAACGTCTGGAACATCTGCCAGACGCTTGTGTAGTAAGATTGAAAAAGCAGAAATCTGTCCCTTTAAGGAACTAGCTGATAACCCCTTCTCCAGTCCTTCATGGAGAAAGGACAACATCCTAGGAATTCTGATCTTATTCCATGAGTAGCCTTTGGATTCGCACCAATAAAGATATTTACGCCATATCTTATGGTAAATTTTCCTAGTTACAGGCTTTCTAGCCTGAATCAAGGTATCAATGACCGACTTAGAGAAACCCCGCTTAGATAAAATCAAGCGTTCAATCTCCAGGCAGTCAGCCGCAGAGAAACTAGATTTGGATGTTGGAACGGACCCTGAATGAGAAGGTCCTGTCCTAGAGGCAGTTTCCACGGTGGCAGAGATGACATTACCACCAGATCTGCATACCAAGTTCTGCGTGGCCACGCAGGCGCTATCAAGATTACAGAAGCCTTCTCCTGTTTGATTCTGGCAATCAGACGAGGCAGGAGAGGAAAAGGAGGAAACACATAAGCCAGGTTGAATGACCAAGGTACTGCTAGAGCATCTATCAGTACTGCTTGAGGATCCCTTGACCTGGACCCGTAACAAGGAAGTTTGGCATTCTGACGAGATGCCATGAGATCCAATTCTGGTGTGCCCCATTGATGAATCAATTGTGCAAACACCTCCGGATGGAGTTCCCTATCCCCCGGATGAAAAGTCTGGCGACTTAGAAAATCGGCTTTCCAGTTCTCTCCTGAGGAAGGGCATGGCCTTTACCTCCAGTAATGTTGGAAATGATCTCCTTCAGTTCAGGCCGAATAGGGTCTTACCTTTGAAAGGAATAGCTAACAACTTAGATTTTGATCACACATCAGCAGACCAGGACTTAAACCATAACGCTCTACGCGCTAAAATGGCAAAGCCTGTATTTTTTGTCGCTAATTTAGCCATTTGAAAAGCGGCATCTGTAATAAAAGAATTAGCTAGCTTGAGAGCCTTAATTCTATCCAAAATATCATCTAATGGGGTCTCAACCTTAAGAGACTCCTCTAGAGCCTCAAACCAAAAAGCAGCTGCAGTAGTTACAGGAACATTGCACGCTAGAGGTTGTAGAAGAAAACCCTAATGAATAAACAATTTCTTTAGAAGACCCTCTAATTTTTTATCCATAGGATCTTTGAAAGCACAACTGTCCTCAATAGGTATAGTTGTACGCTTAGCCAGGGTAGAAATAGCTCCCTCCACCTTAGGGACCATCTGCCACGAATCCCGAATGGTGTTAGAGGGAACATTTTCTTAAAAGTAGGAGGGGGAGAGAACGGAATGCCAGGTCTATCCCATTCCTTAGTAACAATGTCCGAAATTCTTCTAGGGACTGGAAAAACATTAGTGTAAGTAGGGACCTCTAGGTATTTATCCATTTTACACAATTTCTCTGGTGGCATGGCAATAAGGTCACAATCATCCAGAGTCGCTAAAACCTCCCTGAGTAACAAGCGGAGGTGTTCAAGCTTAAACTTAAAGGCCGTTACATCTGAGTCTGTTAGAGGGAACATCTTTCCTGAATCAGAAAGCTCTCCCTCAGACAGCAATTCCCTCATCCCCAAATCAGAACACTGTGAGGGTACATCGGAGATGGCCAATAAATCATCAGAGGTCTCAGCATTTACTCTAATACCGGACCTACTGCGCTTACCCTGCAAACCAGGCAGTTTAGAAAATACCTCTGTGAGGGTAGTAGACATAACTGCGGCCATATCTTGCAGGGTGAAAGAATTAGACGCACTAGAAGTACTTGCCGTCGCTTGGGCGGGCGTTAAAGGTTGTGACACTTGGGGAGAATGAGATGGCATAACCCGATTCTCTTCTGACTGAGAATCATCCTGAGACATACTTTTATCAGCTAAAATATGTTCTTTGCAATGTAAAGCCCTTTCGGTACATGAGGGACAAATTTTAAGAGGGGTTCCACAATGGCTTCTAAACACATGGAACATTGACTTTCCTCAATGTCAGACATGTTAAAAACAGGCTAGTAATGTCCACAAACAGACTTGAAACACTTTATTTTATGAAAAAAATAATCTGAAAAAACGGTACTGCGCCTTTAAGAGAAAAAAAGCATACCATTTTTCAAAAACTGCTTTAAAAACGATAAAATTATACCAATTTTATGATAAATGCGTCCCAACTTGTCAGCTAAGTTTGCCCCACAAGGAAAGGAATACTTAACACTAACCAAAAAAATGTTAAGCTATAAAACGTTAACTTCAAACAAAAACACCCCCTACACCTCGCCACAGCCCTGCTGTGGCGCCTACCTGCCCTCAGGGGTCTGTAAAAACGGATTAAACCTTCGATTAGGCCCAAACTGTCTCTGAAAGGCCCACCGGAGTTGGAGCTTGCTGCTTGTCTGGGAAAAACAACTGCGCAACTGAGGCGCAAAAATAGGCCCCGCCCATCTCACTCGATGTCTCACAGCCTAAAATAACCGCACCAGAGCAGTCTAAAACCTAGCCATATGGGTTCCTATACCCATAAAGTGAAGCCATGTGTACCCTCTATACTTCAATAAAGTAAAAAACGTCTGCCATACAAAACGTTATCTGAAACTACCAATCATGAAAACGTTTGCCCACAAACATCATAACATCAGTGTCAACCATTTTTTTATAGCCCAATATGCAGGTCCAGTAATACCCCTCTCTATACATTAGGATTACTGCTTACCCTTACCCTCATGGGGATACTGTCAGCCTGTCATGTTCTGTCTCAGGATATCATGTGAGAGCCTCATTGTCTGGAACAGTTGCTTTAAAGGAAGATTAGTAGAAGCCATACTGATTGAAAATGATAAAAAATTTATTTAAACAACAAAATACTTTGTTTAAGCAAATACTTGCAGAATATTTAAATATGCTACTCAGGTATGTTAAGACCACATACAGCAGGAGTGAAAATAAAGAAAACTAGTAAGCAGAGATGCAGATTCAAAAAGGAAAGTCTTTCTCCTTGTAATTGCTGAGTGCAGGAATTGCACAAGGCAGGAAACAACTTGCAAACTGGTAACAGGTTTAAAGGTAAAGTCTTTCTCCTTGTAATTGCTGAGTGCAGGAATTGCACAAGGCAGGAAACAACTTGCAAACTGGTAACAGGTTTAAAGGTAAAGTCTTTCTCCTGGTAATTGCTGAGTGCAGGAATTGCACAAGGCAGGAAACAACTTGCAAACTGGTAACAGGTTTAAAGGTAAAGTCTTTCTCCTGGAAATTGCTGAGTGCAGGAAATGCACAAGGCAGGAAACAAACTTGCAAACTGGTAACAGGTTTAAAGGTAAAGTCTTTCTCCTGGAAATTGCTGAGTGCAGGAATTGCACAAGTCAGGAAACAGACTTGTGAACTGGTAACAGGTTTAAAGGTAAAGTCTTTCTCCTGGTCATAGGTGAGTGCAGGAATTGCACAAGGCAGGATACAAACTTGTGAACTGGTAACAGGTTTAAAGGTAAAGGCTTTCTCCTGGTAATACCTTGTAAACAGGTGCAAAGGGGAAGTCTTTCTCCTGGCAATGGCCAAGTGCAGGAATTGCATAAAGCAGGAAACAAACTTGTAGATTGGTAACAGGTTTAAAGGTAAAGGCTTTCTCCTGGTAATACCTTGTAAACAGGTGCAAAGGTGAAATCTTTCTCCAAAGAAGTACAGGAAACAGGTTCTGACTTGACAAAACAGATCCAATGTGAAGACAAAAATGCAGACTAAAAGCCATCCTTAAATAGGGAGGTTTTGCACAGGGTTGGTTCTGATTAATTCCAGAATTGAGAACACCTGTGTGTTGCACAGGTGTAATAACAAGTAAGGCAAATAGTTATTTATCAGATCTTTTAAGATCCATGCTATTGCTAGAACTAGCTGTGGCTCAACATGTAAGCAAACAGAAATAACAACTACAGAGCCACAGGTTCAAATCCCCACACAGCCCTTCTTAGCAGAATGCCTCCCAGACCTTTTCTTTTTCTTTTTCGTCTGGAGGCTTGGTTCAAGACACAGCCAATTCTGAAATAACACAATCTCTCCAGAAAAAAATGACTGAACATACCTCAATGCTTATAGCATGAAAACGTTCCTCACACTGAAATTTCTTAAGTACTCCTCAGTCATTCTGTGGGAACTACTCTGGATCCTAGTAACAACTGCTAAGATCATCAGTCTCCAGGCAGAAGTCTTCATCCATCTGCTGCCTGGGAGAAAATAGTACACCGGTACCATTTAAAATAAAAAAAACTCTTGCTTGAAGAAAATAAAAAACATAATTTATGTAAGAACTTACCTGATAAATTCATTTCTTTCATATTAGCAGGAGTCCATGAGCTAGTGACGTATGGGATATACATTCCTACCAGTAGGGGCAAAGTTTCCCAAACCTCAAAATGCCTATAAATACACCCCTCACCACACCCACAATTCAGTTTAACGAATAGCCAAGAAGTGGGGTGATAAAAAAGTGCGAAAGCATATAAAATAAGGAATTGGAATAATTGTGCTTTATACAAAATCATAACCACCACAAAAAAAGGGCGGGCCTCATGGACTCTTGCTAATATGAAAGAAATGAATTTATCAGGTAAGTTCTTACATAAATTATGTTTTCTTTCATGTAATTAGCAAGAGTCCATGAGCTAGTGACGTATGGGATAATGATTACCCAAGATGTGGATCTTTCCACACAAGAGTCACTAGAGAGGGAGGGATAAAATAAAGACAGCCAATTCCTGCTGAAAATAATCCACACCCAAAATAAAGTTTAATGAAAAACATAAGCAGAAGATTCAAACTGAAACCGCTGCCTGAAGTACTTTTCTACCAAAAACTGCTTCAGAAGAAGAAAATACATCAAAATGGTAGAATTTAGTAAAAGTATGCAAAGAGGACCAAGTTGCTGCTTTGCAAATCTGATCAACCGAAGCTTCATTCCTAAACGCCCAGGAAGTAGAAACTGACCTAGTAGAATGAGCTGTAATCCTCTGAGGCGGAGTTTTACCCGACTCAACATAGGCAAGATGAATTAAAGATTTCAACCAAGATGCCAAAGAAATGGCAGAAGCTTTCTGGCCTTTTCTAGCACCGGAAAAAATAACAAATAGACTAGAAGTCTTTCGGAAAGACTTAGTAGCTTCAACATAATATTTCAAAGCTCTAACAACATCCAAAGAATGCAACGATTTCTCCTTAGAATTCTTAGGATTAGGACATAATGAAGGAACCACAATTTCTCTACTAATGTTGTTGGAATTCACAACTTTAGGTAAAAATTCAAAAGAAGTTCGCAACACCGCCTTATCCTGATGAAAAATCAGAAAAGGAGACTCACAAGAAAGAGCAGATAATTCAGAAACTCTTCTGGCAGAAGAGATGGCCAAAAGGAACAAAACTTTCCAAGAAAGTAATTTAATGTCCAATGAATGCATAGGTTCAAACGGAGGAGCTTGAAGAGCTCCCAGAACCAAATTCAAACTCCAAGGAGGAGAAATTGACTTAATGACAGGTTTTATACGAACCAAAGCTTGTACAAAACAATGAATATCAGGAAGAATAGCAATCTTTCTGTGAAAAAGAACAGAAAGAGCAGAGATTTGACCTTTCAAGGAACTTGCGGACAAACCCTTATCTAAACCATCCTGAAGAAACTGTAAAATTCTCGGTATTCTAAAAGAATGCCAAGAAAAATGATGAGAAAGACACCAAGAAATATAAGTCTTCCAGACTCTATAATATATCTCTCTAGATACAGATTTACGAGCCTGTAACATAGTATTAATCACAGAGTCAGAGAAACCTCTTTGACCAAGAATCAAGCGTTCAATCTCCATACCTTTAAATTTAAGGATTTCAGATCCTGATGGAAAAAAGGACCTTGTGACAGAAGGTCTGGTCTTAACGGAAGAGTCCACGGTTGGCAAGAGGCCATCCGGACAAGATCCGCATACCAAAACCTGTGAGGCCATGCCGGAGCTACCAACAGAACAAACGAGCATTCCTTCAGAATCTTGGAGATTACTCTTGGAAGAAGAACTAGAGGCGGAAAGATATAAGCAGGATGATACTTCCAAGGAAGTGATAATGCATCCACTGCCTCCGCCTGAGGATCCCGGGATCTGGACAGATACCTGGGAAGTTTCTTGTTTAGATGAGACGCCATCAGATCTATTTCTGGAAGTTCCCACATTTGAACAATCTGAAGAAATACCTCTGGGTGAAGAGACCATTCGCCCGGATGCAACGTTTGGCGACTGAGATAATCCGCTTCCCAATTGTCTATACCTGGGATATGAACCGCAGAGATTAGACAGGAGCTGGATTCCGCCCAAACCAAAATTCGAGATACTTCTTTCATAGCCAGAGGACTGTGAGTCCCTCCTTGATGATTGATGTATGCCACAGTTGTGACATTGTCTGTCTGAAAACAAATGAACGATTCTCTCTTCAGAAGAGGCCAAAACTGAAGAGCTCTGAAAATTGCACGGAGTTCCAAAATATTGATCGGTAATCTCACCTCCTGAGATTCCCAAACTCCTTGTGCCGTCAGAGATCCCCACACAGCTCCCCAACCTGTGAGACTTGCATCTGTTGAAATTACAGTCCAGGTCGGAAGCACAAAAGAAGCCCCCTGAATTAAACGATGGTGATCTGTCCACCACATTAGAGAGTGTCGAACAATCGGTTTTAAAGATATTAATTGAGATATCTTTGTGTAAACCTTGCACCATTGATTCAGCATACAGAGCTGAAGAGGTCGCATGTGAAAACGAGCAAAGGGGATCGCGTCCGATGCAGCAGTCATAAGACCTAGAATTTCCATGCATAAGGCTACCGAAGGGAATGATTGTGACTGAAGGTTTCGACAAGCTGAAATCAATTTTAGACGTCTCTTGTCTGTTAAAGACAGAGTCATGGACACTGAATCTATCTGGAAACCCAGAAAAGTTACCCTTGTCTGAGGAATCAATGAACTTTTTGGTAAATTGATCCTCCAACCATGATCTTGAAGAAACAACACAAGTCGATTCGTATGAGATTCTGCTAAATGTAAAGACTGAGCAAGTACCAAGATATCGTCCAAATAAGGAAATACCACAATACCCTGTTCTCTGATTACAGACAGAAGGGCACCGAGAACCTTTGTAAAAATTCTTGGAGCTGTAGCTAGGCCAAACGGCAGAGCCACAAACTGGTAATGCTTGTCCAGAAAAGAGAATCTCAGGAACTGATAATGATCTGGATGAATCGGAATATGCAGATATGCATCCTGTAAATCTATTGTGGACATATAATGCCCTTGCTGAACAAAAGGCAAGATAGTCCTTACAGTTACCATCTTGAACTTTGGTATCCTTACATAACGATTCAATATTTTTAGATCCAGAACTGGTCTGAAGGAATTCTCCTTCCTTGGTACAATGAAGAGATTTGAATAAAACCCCATCCCCTGTTCCGGAACTGGAACTGGCATAATTACTCCAGCCAACTCTAGATCTGAAACACAATTCAGAAATGCTTGAGCTTTCACTGGATTTACTGGGACACGGGAAAGAAAAAATCTCTTTGCAGGAGGTCTCATCTTGAAACCAATTCTGTACCCTTCTGAAACAATGGAATGAGGGCCGCACCTTCATGTGGACTTAGAAGCAGGCTTTGCCTTTCTAGCAGGCTTGGATTTATTCCAGACCGGAGATGGTTTCCAAACTGAAACTGCTCCTGAGGATGAAGGATTAGGCTTTTGTTCTTTGTTGAAACGAAAGGAACGAAAACGATTATTAGCCCTGTTTTTACCCTTAGATTTTTTATCCTGTGGTAAAAACGTTCCTTTCCCACCAGTAACAGTTGAGATAATAGAATCCAACTGAGAACCAAATAATTTGTTACCCTGGAAAGAAATGGAAAGTAGAGTTGATTTAGAAGCCATATCAGCATTCCAAGTCTTAAGCCATAAAGCTCTTCTAGCTAAAATAGCTAAAGACATAAACCTAACATCAACTCTGATAATATCAAAAATGGCATCACAGATAAAATTATTAGCATGCTGAAGAAGAATAATAATATCATGAGAATCATGATCTGTTACTTGTTGCGCTAAAGTTTCCATCCAAAAAGTTGAAGCTGCAGCAACATCAGCCAATGATATAGCAGGTCTAAGAAGATTACCTGAACACAGATAAGCTTTTCTTAGAAAGGATTCAATTTTCCTATCTAAAGGATCCTTAAACGAAGTACCATCTGACGTAGGAATAGTAGTACGTTTAGCAAGGGTAGAAATAGCCCCATCAACTTTAGGGATTTTGTCCCAAAATTCTAATCTGTCAGACGGCACAGGATATAATTGCTTAAAACGTTTAGAAGGAGTAAATGAATTACCCAATTTATCCCATTCTTTGGAAATTACTGCAGAAATAGCATTAGGAACAGGAAAAACTTCTGGAATAACCACAGGAGATTTAAATACCTTATCTAAACGTTTAGAATTAGTATCAAGAGGACCAGAATCCTCTATTTCTAAAGCAATTAGTACTTCTTTAAGTAAAGAACGAATAAATTCCATTTTAAATAAATATGAAGATTTATCAGCATCAATCTCTGAGACAGAATCCTCTGAACCAGAAGAGTCATCAGAATCAGAATGATGATGTTCATTTAAAAATTCATCTGTAGGGAGAGAAGTTTTAAAAGATTTTTTATGTTTACTAGAAGGAGAAATAACAGACATAGCCTTCTTTATGGATTCAGAAACAAAATCTCTTATGTTATCAGGAACATTCTGCACCTTAGATGTTGAAGGAACTGCAACAGGCAATGGTACTTTACTAAAGGAAATATTATCTGCATTAACAAGTTTGTCATGACAATTAATACAAACAACAGCCGGAGGAATAGCTACCAAAAGTTTACAGCAGATACACTTAGCTTTGGTAGATCCAGCACTAGACAGCGATTTTCCTGTAGTATCTTCTGACTCAGATGCAACGTGAGACATCTTGCAATATGTAAGAGAAAAAACAACATATAAAGCAAAAATTGATCAAATTCCTTAAATGACAGTTTCAGGAATGGGAAAAAATGCCAAAGAACAAGCTTCTAGCAACCAGAAGCAATGAAAAAATGAGACTGAAATAATGTGGAGACAAAAGCGACGCCCATATTTTTTAGCGCCAAATCATACGCCCACATTATTTGGCGCCTAAATGCTTTTGGCGCCAAAAATGCCGCCACATCCGGAACGCCGACATTTTTGGCGCAAAATAACGTCAAAAAATGACGCAACTTCCGGCGACACGTATGACGCCGGAAACGGAAAATAATTTTTTGCGCCAAAAAAGTCCGCGCCAAGAATGACGCAATAAAATGAAGCATTTTCAGCCCCCGCGAGCCTAACAGCCCACAGGGAAAAAAAGAGTCAAATTTTTGAAGGTAAGAAAAAAATGATTAATTCAAGTGCATTATCCCAAATATGAAACTGACTGTCTGAAAAATAAGGAATGTTGAACATTCTGAGTCAAGGCAAATAAATGTTTGAATACATATATTTAGAACTTTATAAACAAAGTGCCCAACCATAGCTTAGAGTGTCACAGAAAATAAGATTTACTTACCCCAGGACACTCATCTACATGTTTGTAGAAAGCCAAACCAGTACTGAAACGAGAATCAGCAGAGGTAATGGTATATATAAGAGTATATCGTCGATCTGAAAAGGGAGGTAAGAGATGAATCTCTACGACCGATAACAGAGAACCTATGAAATAGACCCCGTAGAAGGAGATCACTGCATTCAAATAGGCAATACTCTCCTCACATCCCTCTGACATTCACTGCACGCTGAGAGGAAAACCGGGCTCCAACTTGCTGCGGAGCGCATATCAACGTAGAATCTAGTACAAACTTACTTCACCACCTCCATCGGAGGCAAAGTTTGTAAAACTGAATTGTGGGTGTGGTGAGGGGTGTATTTATAGGCATTTTGAGGTAGGAATGTATATCCCATACGTCACTAGCTCATGGACTCTTGCTAATTACATGAAAGAAACTAACATTTTATCACCTCTTTCACTTTACCCTTCCTATTACTTAGAGTAGGCAAAGACAATGACTGGGGGGTGGAGTCAAGGGAGGAGCTATATAGACAGCTCTGCTGTGGTGCTCTTTGCCACTTCCTGTTAGCAGGAGGATAATATCCCACAAGTAAAGGATGAACCGTGGACTCGTCGTATCTTATAGAAGAAATACTATTTAAAATTAAAAAAAAAAAAAAGCTGATTAACTGAGCCCATATACTTTAACTGAGAAGTTTGTAGAAAAACATTTATAAACCATTTGCAATGGAATGGATGAACACATTTGTCAGGAACTGGAATATTTTAAAGGAATGTGTAAACTACAAAATTATTTTTCATTCATGCGATTTCCCCTACTCCAGAGGGGCTTTTCTGCACATACTAATAATTTCACTTTATGGCTATATGCACTTATATAATTAAGAAACAAATTTGATTGGTTAACTGCTCATGCAAATTGACACATGCAAATATGTTTTTCCATAGGCTAAGAAACGTGCATAAATAATTTCCCCTTTTTTATTATTAACATTTGTTATTATTTATTTTTTTGGGCTAAAAAAATAATAAAAATCATTATTGTCCAAAAGGATATGAAAACATTCTTAACTTTTCTTTTAAGTGCAGTATGAAAATTAAGCTTAATATTTATATTAAAATATTTCTTAAAGGTTATGATAAACCAAATAAAACATAAAAAATTAAGTATCGTGTACAGAATAAACTGCAGAAAGGGCATCACCTTGAATGCTCATTGGTACGAACATGACATAATTACATGACAAATATAACATATATACATACTATTATGCAAATATTTGTTTTCATTCCAATACAGTAATGAATAGGTTACCTCTCTGCAAATGTTTTATTTTAAAGAACGTTCATAAAGGTGTGAATTAGTAGAAATTAAAATAACATTTCATAAATGTGTGAAATGGTAGAAATTATGAACAAATTCATAAAAAAGAGAAACATTTGGAAATCCTATAACCTGACAGACTATAAAGATACAAATAATTATTATTATAAAAAAAAAAAAAAAAAAAAAGCGCATATACATATTCTGGATGGATTTTCTTTTTTTAAGATAACATAATGGGTAGAATATGTGGGCCTAGTACTTTAATCCAAAAGAAAAATATTCTTTACATATTAATTTATATTATACATATTTTAGGTATTTATTATTATTTTGAATTTATTTATTTTCTATTATATCCTATTCCATGATATCCTTACTCAGTGATAAAATAAGCTGTGCGTTCTGAAATATATTATACATCTCAATCACAACCCAGCATTTTCATCAAATCCTACGCAACAGTCAGACTCATTTGTTCTAAATACTTTAAACCTATTTCTGACATATACAGGTTAAATACAATGACCTATATTTTTTTTTTCTATAAATCGGATTTCAGAATTCATGAAGAATACACAAGTAAATTAAAAGGACAGTCAACAGCAGAATTTTTGTTGTTTCAAAAGATAGATAATCCCTTAATTACCAATTCCCCAGTTTTGCATAACCAACACAGTTATAATTATACACCTCTGTAATTACCTTGTATCTAAGCCTCAGCAGACTGCCCCCTTATTTCAGTTCTTTTGACAGACTTGCATTTTAGCCAATCAGAGCTGTCTCCATGGTAAATTCATGTGCATGAGCTCAATGTTATCTATATGAAACACGTGAACTAATGCCCTCTAGTGGTGAAAAACTATCAAAATGCATTTAGATTAGAGGCGGCCTTCAAGGTCTAAGAAAATTGGCATATGAACCTCCTAGGTTTAGCTTTCAACTAAGAATACCAAGAGAACAAAGAAAATTGGTGATAAAAGTAAATTGGAAAGTTGTTTAAAATTACATGCCCTATTTGAAACATAAAAGTTTTTTTTTGGATTTGACTGTCCCTTTAATTTGAATTCCTTTCCCATATAATCATATACGGACTACAGTTATTACTTTGAATTTGTAAGGTACCTGGGAGTGATGCTAAACTACAAAAAGGTATTCTGCTCAATGCAAATATTCCACATAATGCAGCCAGTTTTTCTTTTAAAGCAAAAAATGAAACCTCATTTCTTTTTAAAGAACATAGCCACTAAGTAAGTGAAAAAATGACACACACAGGGGGTGATTCACAAAGATATCTTTGCTTCTGAGGCAGCTGTTCATTATATAACTCCCATTGATTTAAATTGAAGCTCTTTCGGAAAAGCAGCACATTAGAAGCACAAAAAATGGACACATGAATCAATCCATATGTGTTTTTAAATCAAGTTCTTCAAAAGATACAAGCTGCAGTGGATCAATGTTTTTCCAACCTAAGCTGAGACTACAACCCAACTCTCAAGGGATGTTTTCCAAGCCAATCACCTCCCCAGATTATATGCATGTGCTCCCAAATGCTTATATGCCGCACATGGATTCATTACAGAAACAAAAATGCAATAATAAAACATCCGACCACCCAATGTTCCTTTTTTGAGAAGGATAGTCCCTAATTCCAAGCTTTGTACCTGTGAGAAAACCATTTTTAGAATTTCCCTTAGCCACGCCCAGGCACGTCCACAAACTAGAAATCATTAATTTGTAATAAAATCATGAAGCTGGGGAAAATATGGTTAAAAATGTGTTTGCTTACTGTGTGATATACTTTTATCGTTTAAAAAAAGCTTACAGAATTATCTATCTAATAAAAAAGTCTCATAGGCTTTAAATTTAAATTATGTAGACAACAAAAGTCTTGAAAAGCTGAAGTATCAGAATATTGTTTAATCCCTCTGTACCTTGCACTCCAGAATAATGTGGAACCAATAAACCAATCTGGAGCAGTATGCTCCTCTAGCCTTAGAGGGACGAAACATAAGGGCCTCCATTACATATGCAGCGTCGCCCGCAAAAGCCGGCGACGCCAGATTTTACGCGATTTTGGTATTACATATAAGGCGTAGCATACAAGTTACGCGCGTATATTTCCCCCGTCGCTCGCAATTATTACTCCCATAGGCTAACATGGGACCGTGTCGTAAATCGGTATCCAATATCCAGCCTTATGTGGCGAAAATCGAGAAATCTTACTCCATTTTTACCTCGCCATAAAAGGCAGCCGTAGCAGGCCTTGCGCTGAGTATGGGAGCACCGTAACTCCCGAAAATGCCTGCAAAAATAAAACTAACACCTAACGCATGCGCAATATCTATCTACCTGTCAACCGCAATCCCCCACAGCAATAACTAATAAAGTCTATTAACCCCTATATCCGCCATCAAACCCACACCGCAAGTAATAACTAAATTATTAACCCCTAAATCCGCCAACCCCAACATCGCAAACTACCTCTTAAAACTATTAACCCTTAATCCGCCATTAACCCACAACGCAATAAACCTATTCAAGTATTAACCCCTAAACCGCCATAGCCCACATAGCCTATTAAATGTATTAACCCCTAATCTGCAGCCGCCAACGTCGCCGCCACTATAATAAAGTTATTAACCCCTAAACCTAAGTCTAACCCTAACACCCCCCTAACTTAAAAATTATTTAAATAAATCTCAATAAATTTACTATTATTAACTAAATTATTCCTATTTAAAACTAAATACCTATAAACTAAAGTACAAAAAAAAACAAACACTAAATTACAGAAAAATAAAAAATAAATTACAAGAAGTTTAAACTAATAACAAATAATCTAAGCCCCTAATAAAATAAAAAAGCCCCCCAAAATAATAAAATTCCCTACCATATAGTAAATTGCAAATAGCCCTTAAAAGGGCTTTTTGCGGGGCATTGCCCCAAAAAAAAGAAATACAACCCCCCCAAGATTAAAACCTACCACCCACACACCCAACCTTACTCTAAAACCCACCCAATCCCCCCTTAAAAAAACCTAACACTAACCCCTTGAAGATCACCCTACCTTGAGCCTTCTTCACCCAGTCGGGCAGAAGTCTTCATCCAATCCGGGCAGAAGTCTTCATCCAATCCGGGCAGAAGAGGTCCTCCAGACGGGCAGAAGTCTTCATCCAAGCGGCATCTTCTATCTTCTTCCATCCGACGAGGAGCGGCTCCATCTTGAAGATATCCGACGCGGAGCATCCTCTTCGTTCGACGTCCAACTGAAGAATGAAGGTTCCTTTAAATGACGTCATCCAAGATGGCGTCCCTTCAATTCCGATTGGCTGATATAATTCTATCAGCCAATCGGAATTAAGGTAGGAAAAATCCTATTGGCTGATGCAATCAGCCAATAGGATTGAGCTCACATTCTTTTGGCTGAAAGGAACAGCCAATAGAATGCAAGCTCAATCCTATTGGCTGATTGGATCAGCCAATCAGATTGAACTTCAATCCTATTGGCTGATTGCATGAGCCAATAGGATTTTTCCTACCTTAATTCCGATTGGCTGATAGAATTCTATCAGCCAATCGGAATTGAAGGGACGCCATCTTGGATGACGTCATTTAAAGGAACCTTCATTCTTCAGTTGGACGTCGAACGAAGAGGATGCTCCGCGTCGGCTGTCTTCAAGATGGAGCCGCTCCTCGTCGGATGGAAGAAGATAGAAGATGCCGCTTGGATGAAGACTTCTGCCCGTCTGGAGGACCTCTTCTGCCCGGATTCGATGAAGACTTCTGCCCGGCTGGGTGATCTTCAAGGGGTTAGTGTTAGTTTTTTTTTTAAGGGGGGATTGGGTGGGTTTTAGAGTAAGGTTGGGTGTGTGGGTGGTGGGTTTTAATGTTGGGGGGGGGTTGTATTTCTTTTTTTACAGGTAAAAGAGCTGATTACTTTGGGGCAATGCCCTGCAAAAAGCCCTTTTAAGGGCTATTTGTAATTTAGTATAGGGTAGGGAATTTTATTATTTTGGGGGGCTTTTTTATTTTATTAGGGGGCTTAGATTATTTGTAATTAGTTTAAACTTCTTGTAATTTTTTTTTATTTTCTGTAATTTAGTATTTGGTTTTTTGTACTTTAGTTTATTTTATTTAACTGTATTTAATTTTAGGTAATTGTAGTTAATTAATTTAATTTATTTACTGATAGTGTAGTGTTAGGTGTAATTGTAACTTAGGTTAGGATTTATTTTACAGGTAAATTTGTATTTATTTTAACTATGTAGCTATTAAATAGTTAATAACTATTTAATAACTATTGTACCTAGTTAAAATAAATACAAAGTTGCCTGTAAAATAAAAATAAATCCTAAAATAGCTACAATGTAATTATTAATTATATTGTAGCAATCTTAGGGTTTATTTTATAGGTAAGTATTTAGTTTTAAATAGGAATAATTTAGTTAATAATAATAGTACATTTATTTAAATAATATTTAAGTTAGGGGGGTTAGGGTTAGACTTAGGTTTAGGGGTTAATAACTTTATTATAGTGGCGGTGACGTTGGCGGCGGCAGATTAGGGGTTAATACATTTAATAGGCTATGGTAGCTATGGCGGTTTAGGGGTTAATACTTGAATAGGTTAATTGCGTTGTGGGCTATGGCGGTTTAGGGGTTAGTTTAGGGGTTAATAATTTAGTTATTACTTGCGGTGTGGGTTTGATGGCGGATATAGGGGTTAATAGTTTAAATAGGCTTAATGCCTTGTGGGGGGTTGTCGGTCTAGGGGTTAATACATTTAATATTAGTAATGAGAGGGGGGGGATTGCGGATATAGGGGTTTTACGTGTCAGGCTTATTTTTTATGAGGCGTGTTAGACTTTTACGGGAGATTTGTTATTTTCTTTACTTTTCTTAGGCGCCGGCAGTTTCTTAAGTGCCGTAAGTCACTGGCAACTCCAGAAATTTGTATTTACTCTCATTTCTGGACATCGCTAGTTTTTCTGACTTACGGCACTTTATGAACTGCCCCGAAACCTGCGCCGTATATTTGATCGCGCCCAAGACCTTCATGTTGGTTTGTAAGACACAATAAGAAAGAAAGTGCTTAAGGAAATTATTTGCAACATGAAGTATTAACCTGTATAAGGTAAATACATAATTTTATAATATACTAAAGCTAGACTAAACGTGTTTCCTGTTTCAATCATTGAGGTAAGACTGATTTCTGAAAAAATGTTCTAGAACTGGTAAAACATTCTATATTTCTTCAAAGTTGTATCCCATGCATTACATAGTCAGGCTTTCTACTCCAATCATTTCATTTTCCAGAGTGAAGTATGGTTTGGCTAATGGAACGCTTTTGAAAAGAACTAGAACCTGGTTAATTTATAACAATGATAGATCTGAAAAATGTATAGCCATGCATTTTCAACCATCCATCAAGACGATTACTATTTCTCCTCTTTGGTATGAGAAATAATGAATTACCCCTTTGTGCCACTTATTTTTGATATAGACAAATGGTCGAAGAATCTTTATCAAAATTCTAGCAGCTCATCTGACAAAGATCAGGTCACAGACTGTTCCTTTCATTTTTTTCTGGCAACTATCCATTTCAAAACACAGAGATGGAGGTTTACCAAATAATCAAAGTGGTTTAGGAGCAAATGTTTAGGTGGCAGACCAAATTGCTCTGGTGTCAACAAATCAGGTTAATTGGAATTATTTATGATACAGGTGTGGACATTTCTGATACAGGCAGAAATCTTTAAGACTGAGGTCAACATTCCCTGTGCCAACAAATGCAGTGAGTATCTGGTATTGAAGGCAGGTACTGTGAATGTAATTGTGTTTCCTATCCCAATTGAATCTCAAATTCACTAGATCTGTATCAGATAACTCATCTCTATACCCAAGTGATTTTTTTTTTTACTTTTCTGAAGGGTATACACCTGTAAGGCTACATATTAGAAGTATGGATCGACTTTAGATTAATGGGATGGATACAATTTGCTTTTAGAATTATCTATTTAAGAGATTATCTAAAATTGAGTGGTTATGAGTTTTACATTAATTCCTTGAAATTTCAGGATTCTGTCCGTTCAATTCCATCAAACGCTTGCTATTAGTAATGATGCTGTTGTCATATTCTATCAGACCCTGCAAAGAATTTGTACTGGTTTTAAAAAGCTTCCATTCGTTTTATGGAATCTAATATTCATTTTCAAGTTCTTTAGTATCATACCTTTAAACCTTGGGGCAAATTGTCTTTAAAACATAATTAAAGGGACAGTCTCCAAAATAAACTTTCATAATTCAGATAGAGAATGTAATTTAAAACAATTTTCAAATTTACTTTTATCACCAATTTTGCTTTGTTCTCTTGGTATTCATAGTTGAAAGCTAAACCTAGGAGGTTCATATGCTAATTTCTAAGCCCTTGAAGGTCGCCTCTTCTCTCAGGGCATTTTGACAGTTTTTCACCACTAGAGGGTGTTAGTTCATGTGGTCATATAGATAACACTGTGCTCACGCATGTGGAGTTCAGGTGAGCCAGCTCTGATTGGCTAAAATGGATGTCTGTCAAAACAACTGAAATAAGGGGGCAGTTTGCAGAGGCTTAGATACAAGGTAATTACAGAGGTAAAAAGTGTATTTATATAACTGTGTTGGTTGTGCAAAACTATGGAATGGGTAATAAAGCGATTATCTATCTTTTAAAACAATAAAAATTCTGGCGTAGACTGTCCCTTGAAGACTATTCTGCTTGTGGATTTTTCTACAGCAATTCATGTTTTTGAGCTGGGTTCTCTAGTTTATGGCTCTCCTTATGAGGATTTTTATTAGCAGTTTTCAGACCTGTGATTTAATATATGCCTTGAATTTCTGGGATTGTGGTTCATTCACCCATCTGATTTCTGGATACAAACACGTTATTTAAAATAACTCTGATGTTGTAGAGCTTTTAAAATTACTTTAGCACAGTTTCTTAATTTCAAGCCTCAGGGCACAATAACAGGCAAGATTTTTAGGTTTGCGTTGGTTGAAATCAGGTTAATATCCATGGTTACTGATCAGTTGATTATTTCACCTGTGCTCCTGCATGTCCTGAGGACTTTAACTGAGAAAACAGAATTTATGTTTACCTGATAAATTTCTTTCTCCTACAGTGTATCCGGTCCACGGCTTCATCCTTACTTGTGGGATATTCTCAATCCCTACAGGAAGTGGCAAAGAGAGCACACAGCAGAGCTGTCCATATAGCTCCCCTCAGGCTCCGCCCCCCCAGTCATTCAACCGACTGTTAGAAGAAAAAGGAGAACCATAGGGTGCAGTGGTGACTGTAGTTTACAAAAAATAAATTTAAACCTGACCAAAATGCCAGGGCGGGCCGTGGACCGGATACACCTTAGGAGAAAGAAATTTATCAGGTAAACATAAATTCTGTTTTCTCCTACATTGGTGTATCCGGTCCACGGCTTCATACTTACTTGTGGGAACCAATACCAAAGCTTTAGGACACGGATGAAGGGAGGGAACAAGTCAGGTAACCTAAACGGAAGGCACCACTGCTTGCAAAACCTTTCTCCCAAACATAGCATCCGAAGAAGCAAAAGTATCGAATTTGTAAAATTTGGCAAACGTATGCAGTGAAGACCAAGTCGCTGCCTTACAAATTTGTTCAACAGAAGCCTCATTCTTGAAAGCCCATGTGGAAGCCACAGCTCTAGTAGAGTGAGCTGTAATTCGTTCAGGAGGCTGCCTTCCAGCAGTCTCATAAGCCAACCGGATGATGCTTTTCAGCCACATCAAGATTGTGTAACAGACGTTCCTTGTTAGAAACTGGATTAGGACACAGAGAAGGAACAACTATTTCCTGGTTGATATTCTTATTGGAAACCACTTTTGGAAGAAAACCAGGTTTGGTACGTAAAACGACCTTATCTGTATGAAACACCAGATAGGGTGAATTACACTGCAAAGCAGACAATTCAGAAATTCTTCTAGCAGAAGAAATAGCTACTAAAAACAAAACTTTCCAAGATAGTAACATAATATCTATGGAATGTAGAGGTTCAAACGGAACTTGAAGAACTGAAAGAACTAAATTTAGACTCCATGGAGGAGCCACAGGTCTGTAGACAGGCTTGATTCTGACTAAAGCCTGTACAAACGCCTGAATATCTGGCATGGCTGCCAGACGCTTGTGTAACAAAACAGACAGAGCAGATATCTGTCCCTTTTAAAGAACTAGCTGACAGACCTTTCTCCAATCCTTCTTGGAGAAAAGATAGTATCCTTGGAATCCTAATCTTACTCCATGAGTAACCCTTGGATTCGCACCAGCAAAGATATTTCCGCCATATCTTATGGTAAATTTTCCTGGTGACAGGCTTTCTAGCCTGGATCAGAGTATCTATAACTGATTCCGAAAACCCACACTTAGCTAGAATCAAGCGTTCAATCTCCAAGCAGTCAGTTGCAGAGAAACTAGGTTTGGATGTTCGAATGGACCTTGAATTAGAAGGTCCTGCCTCAAAGGCAGCTTCCATGGTGGAACCGATGACATATTCACCAGATCTGCATACCAAGTCCTGCGTGGCCACGCAGGAGCTATCAGAATTACCGAAGCCTTCTCCTGTTTGATCCTGGCTACTAGCCGGGGGAGAAGGGGAAACGGTGGAAAGACATAAGCTAGTCTGAAAAAACACCTTATTTATAGTGAAAACATGCTAAAAAGCAATCGATTTAGCCCACAATAGTGTCAACCAGCATAGAGCCCTTAATATAAGCCATAATTTTATACAGAGTCTAAGAAAAATGGCTTACCTATCCCAGAGGGGATTGCTGACAGTCTTCTAGCATTACTAGGTCTTGTTAGAAAAATGACTGATCATACCTGAAGCAGTTAAGCCTGCAAACTGTTCCCCCCAACTGAAGTTCTCTGGTTTCAACAGTCCTGCGTGGGAACAGCAATGGATTTTAGTTACTGGTGCTAAAATCATATTCCTCTCGGCAGAAATCTTCATCACTTTCTGCTGCAGAGTAAATAGTACAAGCCGGCACTATTTTAAAATAAACTCTTGATAGAAGAATAAAAAACTACAACTAAACACCACATACTCTTTACCACCCCCGTGGAGATGCTACTAGTTAGAGCGGCAAAGAGAATGACTGGGGGGCGGAGCCTGAGGGGAGCTATATGGACAGCTCTGCTGTGTGCTCTCTTTGCCACTTCTTGTAGGGATTGAGAATATCCCACAAGTAAGGATGAAGCCGTGGACCGGATACACCAATGTAGGAGAAATACTGTTTTAGGCAACTGTATTTACTCTCTGACCAAGATGGTTTATATTTTTCTTTTTTTTTTTTTTAAAAAAGTGGGTTTTTTTAAGGCTTTTGATACTCAAGCAGTTGCTAATTCCTGGGCATGTCATCTTAAAGCTTCAGTGGAACAGTTAGACTTTTTTGATGCTTTCACTAAACTTTACCAGTCTAATGTGTTTGCATCACGGCGAGCAGAATTTAGTACAAATAACTTACAGTTTCTGCTTCTACAAACCTAGGAACATGGTATTTCCTCCCTTGCTTATAAAATATATGTGTATGTATATATATATATATATATATATATATATAAAATAAAAATAATAATAAAAACTTTGGAATCAATATGAAACTAACAGTAAATGATATCTTTCTGCACAGCTCATCCTTAGGGATAGGCTGTTCAATGGTTACAAGGATAATCCCATCGCTTCTAATGGCAGACAAAGACACACGCACAAGCATAAAAATGAAAAGTATTACGTGAATCATCCATTCTTTATAACTATAATACATTTTCAAATGCTCTAAATTAGACACAAAACTGAAATAAAAATACTAATAAAGCCCTTACTGCTAATTTTGTTTTAACTTCAATGTAAAAATAATGAAACAGAATAGCCAGCAATGACATGCCACTGTAGGGACATAAAGCGATGAAAGGTTCACTACTGCCAACATCAGAACATAGATGTAGAGGTGATTATTTTATTTTGTCAGAATAATTCTTCCCAACCACATATAGCTCCTAAAGCATAAAAGAAAATGTAATGTAAGCCAACTAAACTCATCAGATGAATGTACTTTATATGATCTGTAATAATTTTATTAGAGGGGAAAAAAAGAAAATGGAACGATCTTAATACTGCAAGGCATGAGCTAAGCTGAATTTTAACAAGAAAGCAAGCACTTGTTTGATGCTGTGTTTAAAGTCAGATAATAGCATTACAAAGAATCCTGTTCTGAAATCTCAATGTCACACAGATCAACACAAAAGAAAGAAAAGAAAAAAATCAGAAGGGAGAAATTCAGCTTTTAAACAATTATTGTGAACTTGTGAAGAATAATGTGGGAGCCATGGCTCAGATAACACAAACTGGAAAATGCCAAAATGATAATGAAAGAAATGGAAACAAAATAGAAATGGTTTTCACTACATTCTAATTAGAAGCCAACCTTTGTTAAAAACAAATGCACAATAAAGAGGAGCAAAATTCTTAACAAAAGGCACAAGTAGGCTAAAAAGGCTCTGGCCTTAGTCGACACAATCCCATACAACAAGTTATCGCTGTGTTTGATCTTAGTTGATTACCTAGCTCCTATTTTGTCTTTAGCATACACAAGTATAAATTGCAATAAAAATACAGCTGCATAAAAGCTAAATATATATTTAGATATAATGAGCTGAATTTATGACGTACTATGTCTATATGCTATCAAACATTTTCTTGCATACCATATGGTGGTTTCATAATCTATTTTGTGTGATTGAACAAAGTAAAGATCCATCTATCTATCTATCTATCTATCTATCTATATATATATATATATATATATATATAACATGCACACAAGTTGACACAAAGAGGTTTGAATGGCTATTAAAGGTAATCATCCTCACCTGTGATCTGTTTGCTTGTAATTAGGGTGTGTGTATAAAAGGTCAATGAGTTTCTGGACTCCTGACAGACTCTTGCATCTTTCATCCAGTGCTGCACTGACGTTTCTGGGTTCTGAGTCATGGGGAAAGAAAAAAAATTGTCAAAGGATCTGTGGGAAAAAGGTAGTTGAACTGTATAACACAGGAAAGGGATATAAAAAGATATCCAAGGAATTGAGAATGCAAATCAGCAGTGTTCAAACTCTAAACAAGAAGTGGAAAATGAGGCGTTCTGTTTGATAACATACTGCATTCATCTTGCCATCAATTCTGACCAAATTTCCTGTGCCTTTGTAGCTCACACATCCCCAAAACATCAGTGATCCACTTCCGTGTTTCACAGTAGGAATGGTGTACCTTTCATCATAGGCCTTATTGGCTCCTCTCCAAATGTAGCGTTTATGGTTGTGGCCAAAAAGCTCAAATTTTTGTCTCATCACTCCAATTGACTTTGTGCAAGAAGGTTTGAGGCTTGTCTCTGTGCTGTTTGGCGTATTGTAAGCAGGATATTTTGTGGCATTTGCGTAGTAATGGCTTTCTTCTGCTGACACACCACATGTCCTGTATTCCACCTGAAGTTATTTGTGGCTTTGGCTTTGCATCCCGAACAATTTTCCTGGCAGTTGTGGCTGAAATTTTAGATGGCCTACCTGACCATGGTTTGGTTTCAACAGAACCCCTCATTTTCCACTTTTTTATTAGAGTTTGAACACTGCTGATTTGCATTCTCAATTCCTTGGATATCTTTTAATATCCCTTTCCTGTTTTATACAGTTCAACTACCTTTTCCCGCAGATCCTTTGACAATTCTTTTGCTTTCTCCATGACTCAGAATCCAGAATCATCAGTGCAGCACTGGATGAAAGATGCAAGGGTCTGCCAGGAGTCCAGAAACTCTTTGACCATATATATATATATATATATATATATATATAGTTAGTATGTAGCCGGTGGCCTAGCACTCCTTCCACACTAGTGTAGCCATAGCCTGGGTGCAATCCTCTAATTCATGTATAGGATAGCTCTGTGGATGGAGGGCACTCACAGGACTTATTGAAAAAAGTAAAAATGCTATTTTTATTTTCAGAATCCGCTTCACATCAAAAAAGTGTCAACGTTTCGGCCCATTCAAGGGCCTTCTTCAAGACAATTTTTATCCTATTCAGTGCAAGCAGCACATAAAACTTCAACGGGCTCCGATTTTGTCATTGGGAGCCCATTGAAGTTTGATGAATTTCTAGCTGAAGCAGAATCATGGTCTTTTTTGCCAGTAAGGCGCTATCAGGATAAATAACGCTTTCTCCATCTGGATTCTGTGTAGAATCAATACCAGTAGATGAAATAAAGACATGTTAAAATTCCCATTTCTATGCAAATGCATCCATCCCTAGACTGCTTGGTGATGGATACCTACTGAAGAACTGGCATACAAGACAATTGTGATGATATACAATAAGGTCTTTTTCCAAAAGCCCCCGTGTCCTTATGATCTGAAGGAAAACATCTTTTTTCAAACATCAATCTGTCAAAAGGACCCTTTTCATGCTCAGAAAATCTGCAACTATATTCTGTGGTCCCAGAAGGTGAGCTGTTGTGAGGTAGGATATATGTTTTTGAGCCCATTTAAAAAACAGGTGCCTGCAGTGCTGCCACACTGAGTTCCTCTCTGTTACTTGATGTAGGAGACTGTTGTGATGTTGACTGACAGAATCCTTACTAACATAGTCTGAAACATTAGATTAAAAGCTTGTAAGGCCTGAGACACTGCTTTTAATTCCACAATGTTTGCTGGAACAAACCCCCTGAATATAAACTTTTGTATACGTTTTTCAGCAACCTGAGATTAAAATTTTAGAGACTTTGGACAAGAAATGTTTTAGAGGAAATTCTCTTTACAAAATTTGTCAGAAAATAAATTTGGGACGGTCTGGTTCTCCATTAAGCTCATTTGACTATATGTATGGTAGAGTTGAGCTTGCAAATCAGCTTCATCCATTGCCTTACTGTCAACATCTTGCATTTCTGAATTAGTAAACAGAACAACTTCAGCTTCTGAATTTTGTCTTGTGGAAGCAAAATCAAACCTCCGTTTGTATTGAAAAGGTCACCCAGAAACCTTGTGGACTGAGAAGGCTTGAGTTAGCTCTTTTCTTGATAGACTAACCATCCTACAAGATTTGTAGGACTGTGTGTGTATGATTTTCTGTCTGCTGCACTGAAGATGCCACCAAAAGTATGTTGTCTAGGGAATATACCTTGCTTTCAAATTTCTGCCAACAATGGAACCAATACTTTTGTGAAGGTTCATGGAGCTGTTAATATTTCAAAAGGAAGAGCAAGAAACTGAAAATGCAGGTCATTTATTGCAAACCGACAATACTTTCCTGTGAGGTGGTGCCACTGGAATATGATAATAGACACCCTGCAGGTCTATCGAAACCAGAAAGGAAATTTGGGTATAAGAGGAATCACAGTAAGCAGAGAATTCATTTTAAATGAGCAAGGTTTCAGAAACTGATTTAATGGTAACAGATAAAAATAGCATAACTTAAAAATGGCTTGATTAATTTAATTGAAATTTGGCAGTTTTGTAGTCGCTAGTAATAGCTACAAAAATTGGCAAATTATATTTTTTGTTTCAAAGTTATGCAACTTTAAAAAAAATAAAATAAACAGAAACTTTTACACACACACACACATACATATACACACACTGCATCCACGCTGAAGATAATGTTTAAATATTTACACCGTATGGTGAGAAAAGGCTCAACAGTGAATGGATTAAACCTGTTCTGCTTTCACTAGATCCCTTTAACCTGCATTAAGCACATCATAAGATTAATATAAAAACACAGGCCTAGTTGAACAATTAAATAATCTTTCACCATTTGCATAAACAGAAGGTTCTCATATCCATCACACTCGCTTGGCAAACACCACAAGCAAAGATATTTACAAAAATCACAACATTAAAGAAATACACTGTAAAACTTTTCTGACATATAATAAAAATATTTATTTCAACAAATATACTACGGGCCCACCCTGTGGGATAAAAGAAATCTCAATACCTAAAATTCAATACTATATAAATATATCTGTCAAGTCTTTTAATATATAAAAAGACTCGACAGATAAATGAAAAAGTCCTAAAGTCAAAGTTAATTAAAAAAAAAAAATTCTACAACATGAAACCTAGAAAGTAGACTGCCTTTTAAAATTTTAATACAACAAATATGCTGGCATATAAATACTACAATATTTCTCTTTGTAGTGTGAAATTATTAGGGGACAGTAAAGTAAAAATGTATTTTTTATGAGTCACATAGGGCATAGCATTTTCAACAAATTTTCATACTAATTTGCTTTGTTCTCTTGGTATCTTTTTGTTGATACCTAGATGGGGGAGCAGTAGTGAAATGAGCAGTAATGCGCTCATGGGGAGTTTTACCCACGACCAAATAACCATTGTGAATTAAAGTTTTGAGCCAAGCTGATAAAGTAGCAGCCTTAACTTTAGCAACTTTACTAAGGATCATGGGAAGTGGGAGAGATTTAAAGCTCTAGTGTGCTTGGAGTGTCTTTTACATTCTCCTAGTTTTAAGGAGGGGAATATTACAACATATGATGACTTGTGGACTCTCACCATCTGATGAAAGAAAGATGGGTTTCATGTACTGTTAATAAAGACTGTACCCAAAAACTATGGGCTAGATTATTTCATGTGTAGTGTTACTTAGATTAAAATGATATACTGTATTGTGACGCTATGGCTGTGGAGAAAGTCATATACACATGCCTGACATGCTACCTACAAAAAAATAATTATTTGTAGGGTTTTTCCAGGTGGCAACTGTCATGAAGACCTCATGATTTAGCTGTTATAGAGTTAATTTTTTAGCCTGTATGCTAAAATATATGGCGTTTGGTATCAAAATACTCCTCGTGACAATCAGGGATTGCCTATCTGTGTATATGGGGCATATCTATCAAGCTTTGTATATGGAGCAGCGGTCTAAAAACCGCTGCTCCATAACCTGTCCGCCTGCACTGAGGAGGGGGACAGAGATCGCCGCAATTCAACCCCCTGCTAACGGCCGATTGACCGCAAATCTGCAGGGGTCGGCGTTGCACCAGCAGTTCACAAGAGCTGCTGGTGCAATCCTGAATGCGGAGAGCATATTGCTCTCCGCATTCAGCGAGGTCTGTCGGACATGATTCGCAATTTCGGATCATGTCCGACAGGCCTTTCATAAATAGGCCCCTATGAGTAAGATATACATTACAGAAGTTTTATGGTGTTCTATAATTTCAGTCAAAGGTTCAGAGCTTTATGACATGTCATAAAAGAGATGGGTGTATATTGCATAATTCTATTTAACCTCTTTTTATTAATAATGCACTGTGACTTGATTTTTGCTCATAATAAGTATTCATTTATTAAAGGGATAGTCTAAACCAAAATTGTTATTGTTTAAAAAGATAGATAACGCCTTTACTACCCATTTACCAGCTTTGCACAACCAACATTGTTATATTAATGCCCGTTTCTAAGCAACTACAGACAGCCTCTTATATTTGCTTTTCACAACAAGAGACTGCTAGTTCATGTGGGACATATAGATAACATTGTGCTCACGCTTGAAATTATTCAAAAAGGCTAAAATGCAAGTCAATAGATAATAAATAAAAGTCATGTGATCAGGGAGCTATCAGAAGATGCTTAGATATAAGGTAATCACAGAGGTAAAAAGTATATTAATATAACTATTGGTTATGCAAAACTGGGGAATGGGTAATAAAGGGATTATCTATCTTTTAAAATAATAAAAATTCTGGTGCAGACTGTCCCTTTAAGTTTTTGCCCTTGGCTAATATTTGAACCACGTTACTGAAAGAAATTGGAACTATTAATACTGTGTTTTTTTAGATTATTTTTTGCTAAATTGTATTGTAATCTAATTTGTTAGTCTGGGTTTTCCTTAAGATTTCCCATATAATAAATTTTAAGTTGTGAAAAAAGGGGGGAGTGGGGTAAGTGCGCTAAAAAAGCTAAAGGTATCAGAACAAAGTATATTTTAATACCTTAATTTCCGATATATATATTATAATAGTGAATGGAAATTAATTAATAAAACTTCATTTTTTAATGAAATAAACCAATTGTTAATAAAGGTGTTTCTTTAAGAGTGAATTTAAACTTTGTGTAAGTGATATAGAAAAGTAACTGAAATTGTTGCTAACGAGGTGATGTGAAAAGTAACTAAAATTGTTGCTAATAAATAATGTGAAAAAAAAATGTGTCATAAACAGTGTTTGGAATTTATTATGTTTGGAAATATCCTATATTTAGGATAATACAATACTTAGAGACTAGGTAGAAAATGTAGTACCAATAGCAATATTGAGAATATATATTTATTGGTCCAGACTAAAAATTAGCAGGATCCAAGGGACCTAACAGATATCCCTTATATAGTAAATGCACACAGATGTTAAGAATCTTACAAATTTATTTTTGATTAAAAATATTACATATAACAATTATATAGGGGACGTCTCCCCAATTGCACAGCCTAAAGTTTCTCTAGAGTCATAAAAATCATAAAAATCTAAAAGACTTCTATAAAACAATCTATGTGATGAACAGCGAATAATAAAAACTATATATCATATAGGCACAGTAGTTAACTCTCGTAATAGCTTTTGGTGTGATAGATTCTTTTATCCAGACTTAGTTATTTTTGTATCGCCTTAAATTTTATATGTGGATCATAAAAAAGTCTCTATGTAAGTTCCGTAATAGATAGTAATATCACACAGAGGTAGTCTCAAAAGTCTCTATGTAAGTTCCGTAATAGATTGTAATATCACACAGAGTTATATTTTCTAGGGGTAATTGTACTCTCCCTTCAGATGTGCTTAAGACAAATTTAAAAGCTTACTTTCTTTAAGTCCTGGAGGAGCTTCTGGAGCTTGTGTCCGCCGGCTATTTCTCAGCCGAGTCAATGCGCCGCATGGATCTTGGCGTCTGACGTCACCGGTAAATCTTCCGGTTGTCAAAAAGGAAGAAGAAACTCTCAACTTAAGTGTATATTTTATCCAAATAGGATTTGGGAAATAAATTCTTTGTGAGTCAGATGAAATTATACCCTGCACCTAGTGCCAATGCACGCAGGGATATTTTAGACTCCGGTATTGATAATTCAGGACGTAATAGAATAACCCGGGTTACCTCAAATGTTCGTTAAAAGTTGATTTGAGATTCAGATGTCCTTATCTGTAGTAGGCACAGTCACTTAGATCGACGCGTTTCACTCACCAGGGAGCTTTATCAAGATGCAGGTGACTGGCAAAGGTGTTCTTAAATAGGCTGTGGATAATTCTGATTGGTCCTTTTCAGATACTTTTTTATAAAGGTGGAATTGCAGGTTTTTTCTCATACAGGTATCGTATTCCTTGTCCATGTTCAAAGGCTTAAGGTGGAACTGTTTAAATTCCAAAGAAGACTTTTTAACTTTTTTAACTCTGTGGGTCTTTTTCTGATGTTTGATTCATTTTTCTTATTTAGTTTCCTATTATTCTAAATATCGAATGATATTTTGCAGGCCAGCAAATACTAGTTATTGTTCTTACTATATGTTCTATATCATATATTTACTTACATTATATATTATAAAAAAAACAGATTTTAATCCATTGTAATTAACATTGTCCCTCCTGTAAGGATGTAACGGCTGTTTATAAACATGTTTTACTTGTAATATTTACATCTGCTTTGCAAAAGGTATAGTTACATATTCTCAGATTGCTATTGTTATAAGTTAGGGTTTGTGTACTGAATTGGAGTTTATTTGACACATTTTATATTAGTACTGTTATAATTCAAAAAGGAAAGGTGAGAGATCTAGTTCAGAGTTCAGGCCTTTAGGATGTAGAGTATCGTATTTATAGATCATTTCGGCTTCCTTTATCAGCAATTTCTTCTCTAGGTTGCCACCTCTCCAATGTTTATGTACTTTCTTTATGGCCCAGTATTTTAAGTGTTTAGTATTTCCTTTGTGAACTATTTTAAAGTGTTTGTATAAGTGGGTGTCGTCCTTACCATTTTTTATATTACCAATGTGTTCTCTTATGCGACGACACCCACTTATACAAACACTTTAAAATAGTTCACAAAGGAAATACTAAACACTTAAAATACTGGGCCATAAAGAAAGTACATAAACATTGGAGAGGTGGCAACCTAGAGAAGAAATTGCTGATAAAGGAAGCCGAAATGATCTATAAATACGATACTCTACATCCTAAAGGCCTGAACTCTGAACTAGATCTCTCACCTTTCCTTTTTGAATTATAACAGTACTAATATAAAATGTGTCAAATTAACTCCAATTCAGTACACAAACCCTAACTTATAACAATAGCAATCTGAGAATATGTAACTATACCTTTTGCAAAGCAGATGTAAATATTACAAGTAAAACATGTTTATAAACAGCCGTTACATCCTTACAGGAGGGACAATGTTAATTACAATGGATTAAAATCTGTTTTTTTTATAATATATAATGTAAGTAAATATATGATATAGAACATATAGTAAGAACAATAACTAGTATTTGCTGGCCTGCAAAATATCATTCGATATTTAGAATAATAGGAAACTAAATAAGAAAAATGAATCAAACATCAGAAAAAGACCCACAGAGTTAAAAAAGTTAAAAAGTCTTCTTTGGAATTTAAACAGTTTCACCTTAAGCCTTTGAACATGGACAAGGAATACGATACCTGTATGAGAAAAAACCTGCAATTCCACCTTTATAAAAAAGTATCTGAAAAGGACCAATCAGAATTATCCACAGCCTATTTAAGAACACCTTTGCCAGTCACCTGCATCTTGATAAAGCTCCCTGGTGAGTGAAACGCGTCGATCTAAGTGACTGTGCCTACTACAGATAAGGACATCTGAATCTCAAATCAACTTTTAACGAACATTTGAGGTAACCCGGGTTATTCTATTACGTCCTGAATTATCAATACCGGAGTCTAAAATATCCCTGCGTGCATTGGCACTAGGTGCAGGGTATAATTTCATCTGACTCACAAAGAATTTATTTCCCAAATCCTATTTGGATAAAATATACACTTAAGTTGAGAGTTTCTTCTTCCTTTTTGACAACCGGAAGATTTACCGGTGACGTCAGACGCCAAGATCCATGCGGCGCATTGACTCGGCTGAGAAATAGCCGGCGGACACAAGCTCCAGAAGCTCCTCCAGGACTTAAAGAAAGTAAGCTTTTAAATTTGTCTTAAGCACATCTGAAGGGAGAGTACAATTACCCCTAGAAAATATAACTCTGTGTGATATTACAATCTATTACGGAACTTACATAGAGACTTTTGAGACTACCTCTGTGTGATATTACTATCTATTACGGAACTTACATAGAGACTTTTTTATGATCCACATATAAAATTTAAGGCGATACAAAAATAACTAAGTCTGGATAAAAGAATCTATCACACCAAAAGCTATTACGAGAGTTAACTACTGTGCCTATATGATATATAGTTTTTATTATTCGCTGTTCATCACATAGATTGTTTTATAGAAGTCTTTTAGATTTTTATGATTTTTATGACTCTAGAGAAACTTTAGGCTGTGCAATTGGGGAGACGTCCCCTATATAATTGTTATATGTAATATTTTTAATCAAAAATAAATTTGTAAGATTCTTAACATCTGTGTGCATTTACTATATAAGGGATATCTGTTAGGTCCCTTGGATCCTGCTAATTTTTAGTCTGGACCAATAAATATATATTCTCAATATTGCTATTGGTACTACATTTTCTACCTAGTCTCTAAGTATTGTATTATCCTAAATATAGGATATTTCCAAACATAATAAATTCCAAACACTGTTTATGACATATTTTTTTTTCACATTATTTATTAGCAACAATTTTAGTTACTTTTCACATCACCTCGTTAGCAACAATTTCAGTTACTTTTCTATATCACTTACACAAAGTTTAAATTCACTCTTAAAGAAACACCTTTATTAACAATTGGTTTATTTCATTAAAAAATGAAGTTTTATTAATTAATTTCCATTCACTATTATAATATATATATCGGAAATTAAGGTATTAAAATATACTTTGTTCTGATACCTTTAGCTTTTTTAGCGCACTTACCCCACTCCCCCCTTTTTTCACTTAAATTTCTGAGGAGAACGAAGGATCTTCTCATTTGTAAGTGTGTGGTATCTCCTTTATACCAGCGCTCTACTGTCACCCCACAGATCACAAAATTTTAAGTTGTGGCAGCTTAGAGATATTTTAGTATGGGTGGCATTAAAGGGGAGTTTGGATATTTTTTTTCTAAGTCAAGGACAGACTAGATAGTGTTGTTAACCCTTGCACCCACTGAACTTAGTCACTGGCTTGCCTGGAGTGTCTAAACTGTGACAGAGTGGTTATGGTGGAAAGGATCACTTTTCATATAATAATATATTCTTCATGGTCCTAAATAGCCTAGTTTTCAGTAAGCCACTGTGTTTCTTATTGTGTAATATTATGTTGATAGTGGACTTTAAACTATCTTGTGCATTTCTACTATACTTCTTCAGGCAAGATTTTATCTTACACAAAAGATGAGAAACACGTTACATGATGCCGTAATAAAGCTATTTATATACTATTATGTCCGAGAGGTATTTTAACTTCTTTATGACTTCTTTACACATACACAAACTATTCCTAATATTATGTTTATCTTTTCATTGTGGTACAGATCATTCCTAATATTAATGTGCTTTTATATGTAATCCTTAGACACCCTTTGCAGATACAAAAAATGTACATAAAGGGAGTAAAATAGTTCTTATTATAAATGTATCTAGGTCTCCTTCCTGGTATAAATATATGCTTGCTACTGTCAACTTATTTTAAGTGACTGCATGAGCATGCCATAGAACGATCTAATTATGGGATTTATGTTCTTTTCATATTTATATCAGAAAGACAAGTTGTTACTTATCTGTTTAGGGTGTTCTTGTCAATGGTTTTATCACAGCAGTCTTTTTCTTTCTTTTTTTTTTATATTTTTAATCTTTTTTTCATTGAGTAAACTCTGCCCAGTCATCTCTTTTTTTATTTATCAATACCAGACACTAGTTTAAATAAACAATGTGCACATTTTTAGACCAGAAAGTGGCCTATTCTATTTCTATATGTTGTTGTTTTTTCTTCTTTCTGGTCAATTTGAAGGGCATGAGGAATTTATCATTGTTATCCTTATCAGCAATTTAACAATTAATTCATAAGATGTCCATGTCAATTTCAAACATACATCCATAGTACAAATGATAAAACTGAATTTGATATTTCAGCAACAAACTATCCACTTCTTTAGAAATTAAAAGTTTATCCCCCAAATCGTTAAAAGGAGCACAACAGTGAAATTAAACTTTAATGATTCCCAATTCACTTCCATTAGCGAAATGTGCACAATATTTTATATGAAAACCTAATCAGGTACCAGCTTCAACTGAGCATGTGCAACAAATCACAGTATATACATATATGCATTTTGTGATTGGTTGATGGTTGTCACATGATGTAGGGTTCCCCCTGCATCATGTGACAGCCATCAACCAATCACAAAATGCATATATGTATATAACTGAATTAACTTTGACATGTAAGAAAAACAAATCTACTAATCGTTTGAAATGCAGACTAATTGCCCCATGTACTAAGCAGCGTATGCTGCTTTTGAGCCTTTGTGTGGCAGGTTCGCACATCGAAGCCTGCTTCCTGCAATGGAAGCAGCGGTTACAAGTGCTCTCTTGTGTAATCCACGCCCCGGCTCTTGCACAACCAATCACATAAGAGCAGGGCATGTCAATCACCCCAAACAAGTACATTTGGGGTGAGAGGATAAGAAGCAGTAATTGCTTCTTAAATTTGGGGTTGCAGGCTTGAATGAAGCTTGATAAAATGTTCCCTTCTTTAAAATGCTTGTTCTCTAAATAGAAAAAACTTAGAACTTCAAGACAGAAAAAAAATCAAGGCAATTAGCTGTAATTTATGAGTTTTACATGATTATTAAAGCTTTCTCAGACAGGGTAACTGATCCAGATTGCCCCCACACGGCATAACAGCTGTGAATATAAATTAAATAGGTAGATTACTAGCTATCTCTATATTAGTAAGACTCATCAACAAGTCAAAAATATAATTAGTCAAAAGAAGCTTGTACTATAAATAGAAGGGAGAGCATCGTTAGTTTAGTATGAACATTTCTTAAAAATTATATAAATGGCATCTAATTAAGAGTTTTATTTTCTTTAGCTTAAACAGAGGTGACAACAGTTTACATGAAACAGTTTATAATTAAAAAAAAAAAACTATATTTAGCATTTATTCTTGGTGTAGACTTAATTTAAGTTGTGAAGCAGATAAGCATTTGCTGGAAATATTTAAATTGTTTTCACACTCTTAAAGAATAATATTAAAGGGATAGAAAAGTCCGAATTAAACTTGCAAGATTAAGAAAGAGCATGTCATTTTAAGTCACTTTTAAAAGTACTTCTATTTTTAAATGTGATTCGTTCTGTTAGTATTAGAAGAGGTATATAGGAGCACCGAAGGCTAAGGTATACAAACAGGTTACTTGGTAATCCTATATTATAAAAGGCCAAGTGTGTTTGTCTGAAGCCGTCATGCGCAGTAGAGACTGCGCGCGGACAAACACACCTGGCCTTCAGCTGCAGAGTAGTGCGCACTGCGGAAGCTGCCTGGTGGGGGCATGACCGGCGTCCGGCGTGCCGTGATGGGGGCGTGGCGGGCATGACGAGGGGCGTGGCCGGTGGGCGTGGCCGGCGGGAGAGACCAAAACAGAGGAAGGAAGGAAAGAAAGCGAGCATAAGAGGGGGGGAAGAGCAAAAGAGGGAGAGAGAGCGCAAGAGAGTGGGAGAGAAAGAGAGGGAGAGAGAGCTCAAAAGAGAGGAGGGAGAGAGAGAGCTCAAAAGAGAGCGGGGAGAGAGCTTAAAAGAGAGGTGGGAGAGACAGCGCAAAAGAGGGAGAGAGAGAGTGCAAAAGAGAGGGGGAGAGAGCGCAAGAGAGGGGGAGAGAGAGCGCACAAAAGAGGGGAAGAGAGAGAGCACAAAAGAGAGGGGGGAGAGAGAGCGCGCAAAAAAGATGGGGGAGAGAGAGCGCAAAAGAGAAGGGGGAGAGAGCGCAAAAGAGAGGAGGAGAGAGCAAAAGAGAGGGGGGGAGAGAGCGCAAAAGAGGGGGGAAGAGAGAGAGCAAAAGAGGGGGGAGAGAGAGACCAAAACAGAGGAAGGAAGGAAAGAAAGCGAGCAGAAGAGGGGGGAAGATCAAAAGAGGGAGAGAGAGCGCAAGAGAGTGGGAGAGAAAGAGGGGGAGAGAGAGGGGGGAGAGAGCTTAAAAGAGAGGTGGGAGAGACAGCGCAAAAGAGGGAGAGAGAGAGAGAGCAAAAGAGGGAGAGAGAGAGAGAGCAAAAGAGGGAGAGAGAGAGAGAGCAAAAGAGGGAGAGAGAGAGAGAGCAAAAGAGGGAGAGAGAGAGAGAGCAAAAGAGGGAGAGAGAGAGCAAAAGAGGGAGAGAGAGAGCAAAAGAGGGAGAGAGAGAGAGAGCAAAAGAGGGAGAGAGAGCAAAAGAGGGAGAGAGAGAGAGAGAGAGAGAGAGCAAAAGAGGGAGAGAGAGAGAGCAAAAGAGGGAGAGAGAGAGAGAGAGAGCAAAAGAGGGAGAGAGAGAGAGAGAGAGCAAAAGAGGGAGAGAGAGAGAGAGAGAGAGAGAGAGCAAAAGAGGGAGAGAGAGAGAGAGAGCAAAAGAGGGAGAGAGAGAGAGAGAGCAAAAGAGGGAGAGAGAGAGAGAGCAAAAGAGGGAGAGAGAGAGAGAGCAAAAGAGGGAGAGAGAGAGAGAGAGCAAAAGAGGGAGAGAGAGAGAGAGCAAAAGAGGGAGAGAGAGAAAGAGAGAGAGAGAGCAAAAGAGGGAGAGAGAGAGAGAGAGCAAAAGAGGGAGAGAGAGAGAGAGAGAGCAAAAGAGGGAGAGAGAGAGCAAAAGAGGGAGAGAGAGAGAGAGAGAGAGAGAGAGAGAGAGAGAAAGAGAGCAAAAGAGGGAGAGAGAGAGAGAGAGAGAGAGAGAGAGAGAGAGCAAAAGAGGGAGAGAGAGAGAGAGAGCAAAAGAGGGAGAGAGAGAGAGAGAGAGCAAAAGAGGGAGAGAGAGAGAGAGAGAGAGCAAAAGAGGGAGAGAGAGAGAGAGAGAGAGAGCAAAAGAGGGAGAGAGAGAGAGAGAGAGAGAGCAAAAGAGGGAGAGAGAGAGAGAGAGAGAGAGAGAGAGAGAGAGCAAAAGAGGGAGAGAGAGAGCAAAAGAGGGAGAGAGAGAGCAAAAGAGGGAGAGAGAGAGCAAAAGAGGGAGAGAGAGAGCAAAAGAGGGAGAGAGAGGGCAAAAGAGGGAGAGAGAGGGCAAAAGAGGGAGAGAGAGCGCAAAAAAGAGGGGGAGAGAGCGCAAGGGGGAGACAGCACAAAAGAGGGGGAGAGAGCGCAAAAGAGTGGGGGGAGAGAGCGCAAAAGAGTGGGGGGAGAGAGAGAGCGCAAAAGAGAGGGGGGGAGAGAGAGTTTAAAAGAGGGGGGAGAGAGAGTGCAAAAGAGAGGAGGAGAGAGCAAAAGAGAGGGGGGAGAGAGAGAGAGCGCAAAAGAGGGGGGAGAGAGAGAGCAAAAGAGGGGGGAGAGAGAGAGCAAAAGAGGGGGGAGAGAGAGAGCAAAAGAGGGGGGAGAGAGAGAGCAAAAGAGGGGGGAGAGAGAGAGCAAAAGAGGGGGGAGAGAGAGAGCAAAAGAGGGGGGGAGAGAGAGAGCAAAAGAGGGCGAGAGAGAGCAAAAGAGGGCGAGAGAGAGCAAGAGGGGGGAGAGAGAGAGCGAGCAAAAGAGGTGGGAGAGAGCGAGCAAAAGAGGTGGGAGAGAGAGAGCAAAAGAGGTGGGAGAGAGAGAGCAAAAGAGGTGGGAGAGAGAGAGCAAAAGAGGTGGGAGAGAGAGAGCAAAAGAGGGGGGAGAGAGAGCACAAGAGGGGGGAGAGAGAGCACAAGAGGGGGGAGAGAGAGCACAAGAGGGGGGAGAGAGAGCACAAGAGGGGGGAGAGAGAGCACAAGAGGGGGGAGAGAGAGCACAAGAGGGGGGAGAGAGAGCACAAGAGGGGGGAGAGAGAGCACAAGAGGGGGGAGAGAGAGCACAAGAGGGGGGAGAGAGAGCACAAGAGGGGAGAGAGAGAGAGCAAAAGAGGGGAGAGAGAGAGAGCAAAAGAGGGGGGAGAGTGCAAAATAAGGGGGAGAGAGAGAACTCAAAAGAGGGGGGAGAGAGAGAGAGCGCAAAAGAGAGGGGGGAGAGAGAGGGAGCAAGGGTTGGAACCGCGGTACCTAAAAAATTGGCCCGTGTACACGGGCTTTAGGACTAGTTGAGGTAATATTTGAGGTAGTATTTCTAATATCCCATTTAAACTATACGCTCAAGGCTAATGGGATAGAGAATATTAGACAATTAAAAAAGTAAAAAGATAACGAATAAGGAACAATATTATGCTTAAATATAAAATAGTATATATTCTAATATTTAATGAGCAGAAGTTAATTAACATATAAAAATATTAAATGAGCAAAATTTGATTAACATATAGAAATATATAAATTTAAAAACAGCCAACGAAATGGATATTGAAAATCACTGTATAGGACTTATGACTAGATTAAGTCCAAATGGGAGGAATCGGTTTTGAGACCAATGCGTTATCGGTGTCAATGGAAACCCAAGGAGGTACCTTAAAAACTCTCCGAGTGAATCTTAAAAATAGATGATTATAAAGTAATTAGAAAGTGATGAGTGGATGTCCCCCAAAAAAGGGCGAATCAAAATCGATACCGGTATGATTAAAAATAGTGCATAATATAATAAGGTGTAAAAAAATGACAGCTATAAAAAATCAATGTGGCAACAGTGTAAAAGCAAAAATCGAATTCCAAAATGGTGAGTGCGTATAAAAATCTATCCCTTAAGTTTCAATTCAAATTCAGAACAAATAAATAGTTAAAGATAAATCGCAAAGGAAATACATATCAATGCTGATTAGAATAACAGTGCTAAATAACAGTGTTAGTTTGCTAAATAAATAACAATTATAATAGGAAATACAGTGGTGATCCAATAGGATCTAAAACCCACACTGTCCAATGGAAATAAGTGTCCAAATTAAAATCCCAAATAGTGGAAGAGTTCCGGTGGTCGGATTCAAACTAAATCCTGGATTAAAAGCAATAATCCTAAATGTGCATAATATACGGTCCTGTGTCCCAATCTGATGACGAGACAGAGACCTACAGAAAAAATGTCTTGAAAAAGGTCCTAATACAGGGCTGAAACGTGTAGACTGATTGTAAACAGATTTGTGAGGCTCGAGATACTCGTAGGACCACGGCACTTGGGTGAGTCAGTATACCAATTAGACTCTTTCCTCAAGGCATTTTGTATAGCGTTCTTTATTTTTTTCTGTAGAGGTCTGTCTCGACATTGGGACACAGGACCGGATATTATGCACATTTAGGATTATTGCTTTTAACCCAGGAATTAGTTTGAATCCGATCACCGGAACTCTTCCACTATTTGGGATTTTAATTTGGACACTTATTTCCATTGGACAGTCAAAACTGATTCCTCCCATTTGGACTTAATCTAGTCATAAGTCCTATACAGTGATTTTCAATATCCATTTCGTTGTTGTCTAACTGTTTTTAAATTTATATATTTTTATATGTTAATCAAATTTTGCTCATTTAATATTTTTATATGTTAATTAACTTCTGCTCATTAAATATTAGAATATATACTATTTTATACTCAAGCATAATATTGTTCCTTATTCATTATCTTTTTACTTTTTTAATTGTCTAATATTCTCTATCCCATTAGTCTCGAACGTATAGTTTAAATGGGATATTAGAAATACTACCTCAAATATTACCTCAATTACCAAGTAACCTGTTTGTATACCTTAGCCTTCGGCGCTCCTATATACCTCTTCTATTGCATTCACTCGAGGACCTAATTAGGGGGTCTATTTATAGTGTAGCAGGCATACTTATCTAGGCGCTAGTTGCTTACCTCTAACATCGTTCTGTTAGTATCCCTTGTTTAAAAAGAATATGCACATTTCCTACACAAGGATTGTGCATGCACACACTTGTCTCTTGTGATTGGCTAACTAGATGTGTTCAGCTAGCTGCCAGGAGTGCAATGCTGTTTCTTCAGCAAATAATTACAAGAGAATAAAGCAAATTAGATAATATAAGTAAATTGGAAAGTTGTTTAAAATGGTATGTTCTATCCGAATCATGAAAGAAAATTATGGGGTTTTCTGTCCCTTTAACCCCTTAACGACTGAGGACGTGCAGGGTACGTCCTCAGAAAAAAGGCAGTTAATGCCTGAGAACGTACCCTGCACGTCCTCAGTGTGGAAAGCAGCTGGAAGCGATCCTGCTCGCTTCCAGCTGCTTTCCGGTTATTGCAGTGATGCCTCGATATGGAGGCATCCTGCAATAACCTTTTTAAGTAATCCGGTGCAGAGAGAGCCACTCTGTGGCCCTCTCTGCACCGGAGATCGGTTGCTCCCTGTGTTGGTGGGTGGGAGCCGGACCGGGAGGCGGGTGGCGGCCATCGATGGCCCTGTGGATGTGAAGGGGGGCGGGATCGTGGGCGGGGGTGGCTGGGGGCGCGCACGGGAGCACGCGCGCGTGCACGGGAGGGTGGGGGCGGGCGCGTGCACGGGGAGGGAGCGGGTGGGAACCGCTACACTGCAGAAAATGTGGAAATAAAAAAGATAAAAAAATTAAAACAATCAGCAAGGTGGTGGGGGTTTGTCTGTGGGGGGTGGGGGGGGGAAGCTACACTACAGAAAAAACAAACAAACAAAAAAAAAGCACTTTTTATTGTAAACTGGGTACTGGCAGACAGCTGCCAGTACCCAAGATGGCCCCCAATAAGGCAGAGGGGAGGAATAGAGAGCGGTTTTGGGGGGGATCAGGGAGGTTGGGGGCTAAGGGGGGGATCCTACACAGTAGCATATGTAAATATGCTAAAAAAAAATTCATTTTTTTTTTAAAACCCTTTTATTTTAGTACTGGCAGACTTTCTGCCAGTACTTAAGATGGCGGGGACAATTGTGGGGTGGGGGAGGGAAGGGAGCTGTTTGGGAGGGATCAGGGGGTGGGATGTGTCAGATGGGAGGCTGATCTCTACACTAAAGCTAAAATTAACCCTGCAAGCTCACTACAAACTCCCTAATTAACCCTTTCACTGCTAGCCATAATACACGTGTGAGGCGCAACAGGATTTAGTGGCCTTCTAATTACCAGAAAGCAACGCCAAAGTCATATATGTCTGCTATTTCTGAACAAAGGGGATCCCAGACAAGCATTTACAACCATTTGTGCCATAATTGCACAAGCTGTTTGTAAATGATTTCAGTGAGAAACCTAAAATTGTGAAAAATTTTATGTTTTTTTTAATTTGATCGCATTTGGCGGTGAAATGGTGGCATGAAATATACCAAAATGTGCCTAGATCAATACTTGGGGTTGTCTACTACACTACACTAAAGCTAAAATTAACCCTACAAGCTCCCTAAAAGCTCCCTAATTAACCCCTTAACTGCTGGGCATGATACACTTGTGGTGCGCAGTGGCATTTAGCGGCCTTCTAATTACCAAAAAGCAACGCCAAAGCCATATATGTGTGCTATTTCTGAACAAAGGGGATCCCAGAGAAGAATTTACAACCATTTATGCCATAATTGCACAAGTTGTTTGTAAATAATTTCAGTGAGAAACCTAAAGTTTGTGAAAAAATTTGTGAAAAAGTGAACAATTTTTTGTATTTGATCGCATTTGGCGGTGAAATGGTGGTATGAAATATACCAAAATTGGCCTAGATCAATACTTTGGGATGTCTACTAAAAAAATATATATAAATGTCAAGGGATATTCAGGTATTCCTGAAAGATATCAGTGTTCTAATGTAACTAGCGCTAATTTTGGAAAAAAATGGTTTGGAAATAGCAAAGTGCTACTTGTATTTATGGCCCTATAACTTGCAAAAAAAGCAAAGAACATGTAAACATTGGGTATTTCTAAACTCAGGACAAAATTTAGAAACTATTTAGCATGGGTGTTTTTTGGTGGTTTTAGATATGTAACAGATTTTGGGGGTCAAAGTTAGAAAAAGTGTGTTTTTTTTCCATTTTTCCTCATATTTTATCATTTTTTTTAGAGTAAATTATAAGATATGATGAAAATAATGGTATCTTTAGAAAGTCCATTTAATGGCGAGAAAAACGGTATATAATATGTGTGGGTACAGTAAATGAGTAAGAAGAAAATTACAGCTAAACACAAACACCGCAAAAATGTAAAAATAGCCTTGGTCCCAAACGGACAGAAAATGGAAAAGTGCTCTGGTCACTAAGGGGTTAAGATTCTCATTTCAACCTTTCCCTTAAACCATAAGGGATGCCTCCCCTTCTTATAAAAGCCATCTCCCACCACACACCACCAACAATTATGTCAGTTAATATTTTACCAGTTGGCAGATAGGTAGGTTTGGCTTCAAGCTTGCCTTTGTGTTTTGTATAGATTCATGTCTGCCCCTCCCCTGCAAGTCTACAGCCAGTCAAAATTATGCTTTCATGATTCAAACAGAGCATGCCATTTTACACAACTTTTCTATGTATTTCAGTTTCAAATTTGCTTAATTCTCTTGGTATCCTTCATTGAAGAGTAAATGTAGATAGGCGATGCCCATACTTTTTCAGTTCTCAGAGTGTGGGGTAGATTTTATAAATGTGCAGGTGGCATTTATCATTGCACAAGCATTTCTTGTGAAATGCATGTGCAATGCGCCACATGCACATTCGTGGCCAATCGGCCACTAGCAGGGGGTGTCAATCAACCCGATCGTATCCGATCGGGCTGATTGCTGTCAGCCACGTCAGAGGTGGCGGACGAGTTAAGGAGCAGAGTTCTTATGACCGTTGCTTCTTAACTTACATTTCCGGGAAGCCAGAAAGTACGGGGGTAGATAGCAGCATCCGCTGCTTGGTAAATCTACCCCTATATGTTAGTTTATATTTGTTTACATGCATAGTCCCTTGTATGGAGTTTTTATTTGATGTATAAACATATTTCTGTACCTCCCCTATTCTCATCATGTCTCTTTCTCCCTATTAAGTGGTCACTGAACATATTTGAAGTTGCTAACATATTATTTATACATTAGGTCACATTTTATGCTCAAGGCAATTCCTGTGCATATTTCTAGCAGCAACTTGATGATTCAACTAGAAAAACATAAATTATGCTTACCTGATAATTTCATTTCCATCTGTGGGAGGAGAGTCCACTGCTTCATTCATTACTTGTGGGAAATAAGAACCTGGCCACCAGGAGGAGGCAAAGACACCCCAACCAAAGGCTTAATTACCTACCCAACTCCCCTTATCCCCAAGTCATTCTGCCAAGGGAACAAGGAACAGTAGGAGAAATATTATGGTATAAATGGTGCCAGAAAAAAAATATTAAATTTAGGTCCGCTCACCGGAGCAAACTAGCGGGAGCATTGGACTCCCCTCCCACAGATTGAAATGAAATTATCAGGTAAGCATAATTTATGTTTTCCATCTTAATGGGAGGAGAGGTCCACTGCTTCATTCATTACTTGTGGGAACAAATACCCAAGCTCAAGAGGACACTGAATGAACAAAAACGGGAGGGTAAAAGGAGGCGGACCTTATACTGAGGGCACCACAGCCTGCAGAACCTCCCAAACACAGCTTCCGCCAAAGCAAAAACATCAAATTTGTAAAACTTTGTAAAAATATGTAAGGACCACCAAGTAGCCGCCTTACAAATCTGCTCCACAGAGGTCTCGTTCTTAAAGGCCCAAGAAGAGGCCACAGCTCTAGTCAAGTGAGCCATAATCCTCTGAGGAGGCTTATGTCCCGCTGCCTCATAGGTCAAACAGATAATGCTCCTCATCCAAAAAGACAGTGAAGTTGAAGAGGCCCTCTGCCCCCTACGCTTCCCTGAATACACCACAAATAAGGACTAAGTCTGTCTGAAATCTTTCGTGATCTGAAGATAAAACTTCAAGGCTGAAACCACATCCAAGTTATGCAATAACCCTTACTTAGACGAAGAAGGGTAAGGACACAAGGAAGGAACGACTATCTCCGGATTGATGTTACGATCTGACACCACCTTGGGAAGAAATCTCAACCCAGTGCGCAGCACAGCCTTATCAGCCTAAAAAAAACAGGTAAGGGGGCTCAGATTGCAAGGCCGCTAACTCAGAGACCCTGCGAGCCGATGCAATAGCCAGAAGAAATAGAACATTCCAGGAAAGAATCTTAATGTCAAGTGCATGCATAGGCTCAAACGGAGCCCTCTGCAAAACCTTAAGAACCAAGTTTAAGCTCCAAGGAGGAGTAGAATTTCTAAAGACAGGTCTGATCATAGACAGAGCCTGAACAAAGGACTGAATATCAGGAAGCTCCGCTAGCTTCTTGTGTAACGCCGCCGAAATCTGTCCCCTTAAGGAACTGGCGGAAGAACCCTTATCCAGTCCATCCTGGAGAAAGGCTAGTATCCTGGATACCCTAACCTTGTGCCAAGGATATCCACATTCCTCACACCAGGATAAGTAGGTCATCCACACCTTATGATAGATGCGACAGGTGACCGGCTTCCTGGCCTGGATGAGAGTATCAATTACTCTCTCAGAAAAACCACTCATAGCCAAGACTAGGCGTTCAATCTCCACGCAGTCAGCGTCAGAGAATCGAGATTTTGGTGTAGAAAAGGACCCTGAACCAGGGTAACCTCCATGGAGGAGACAATGACATCCCCACCAAATCCGCAAACCACGTCCTCCGCGGCCACAACGGAGCAATCAGAATGGACGAAGCTTGCTCCTGTTTGATGCGGGCTACCACTCGAGGAAGAAATGGCAACCGTGGAAAAATGTAAATTAGGTTGAACTCCCAAGTCACTGCTAAGGCATCTATCCATGGACCGCGACCCGTATCTGGGTAGCTTGAAGTTGAGTCTTGACGCCATGAGGTCTATCTCCGGCGTCCCCCATCTGTTGCAGATCTCCGCAAACACCTCGGGATGGAGAGACCAGTCTCCTGTCTGCCCATTCCAGGATCCAAGATACTTTCCTCATGGCTAAGGAGCTTCTCGTTCCGCCCTGATGGTTGATGTAAGCCACAAGGTAATGTTGTCGGATTGGAATCTGATGAATCGGGGCGACCCCAGGTGGGGCCAAGCCCTCAGAGCGTTGAATATCACTCGAAGTTCCAGAATATTTATTGTAATCAACTCCTCTCAAGTCCACCTGCCCTGTGTCCTTCTGGCACCCCAAACAGCTCCCCATCCTGATAGACTTGCGCCCGTGGTTACAATCTCCCAGGATGGCCTAAAGAAGGATGTCCCCTGGGCCAACTGTCCCGGACGGATCCACCAAGAGAAATCTGTTGGGATAGATCTGAGTGATCGCCATTCCATTGTCTCAACATGCATAACTGAAGAGGTCTGAGATGGAAACTGGCGAATGGAATGACATCTATGCTGGATACCATGAGCCCAATCACCTCCATACACCTGGCCACAGATGGCCTTGAGGAGGTCTGAAGGGCAAGACAGCTGGACGGAATCTTGGAACGTCTCTGATCTGTCAAAAATATCTTTATAGATATGGAATCTATTATCGTACCCAGGAACTCCACCCTGTTGCTGGGAACCAGAGAACTCTTTCCTTCGTTTATCTTCCATCCATGGGATCAAAGGAGAAGAAGTGCCCTCGAGTGGTCCTCCGAGAGACTGCAGGACGGAGCCTGGACCAGAATATTGTCTAGATAAGGAGCCACCGCAATACCTCTGGCTCTCGCTACCGCGAGCAGCACCCCCAGAACCTTCGTAAAGACTCTTGGGGCAGTCGCCAGACCGAACGGTAGGGCCACAAACTGGAAGTGTTGGTCCAGAAATTTGAATCTTAGGAACCTGACGTGCTCCTTGTGGATTGGCACGTGAAGGTAGGCATCCTTCAAGTTTATTGTCGTCATAAATTGCCCCTCTTTAACTAGGGGCAGGATCGATCTGATCGTCTCCATTTTGAACGATGGGACTGACAGAAACTTGTTTAAGCACTTTAGGTCCAGAATTGGGCGGAACATGCTTTCCTTCTTTGGGACAATGAAAAGGTTTGAATAGTACCCTAGACCCCTTTCTGCTAGAAATACTGGAACGATTACTCCGAGAAATGAGAGATCCCTCACGAACTCTAGGTTTGACAGGAGGAATCTGCCCCTGAGTGGGTGAGTCTTGAACCCTATCCTGTAACCCTGGGTGATAACTTCCATTCCAGAGACGGATCGGGGGCCACCCCTTCATGCCGACATAGTCTAGGAGGGCTACTTGCTCTGTTTGGACTTGTTCCAAGATTGAGCTGGCTTCCAAGATCCTTTGGACTGCTCAGTCTTCGCAGCAGGTTGCTGGCGTTGAGACTTGTCCGAACGAAAGGGACACTTAGGCTTATTCTTCTTAACCTGCAGAAGGAAAGCACCCTTGCTGCCCGTGACCGTGGATATGATCCAGGTCAGCAGACCACGACTTTAACCATAGAGCCATGCGGGCTAGAACAGAGAAACCTGATGTCTTGGCATTCAGGCGAATAACCTGCATGTTTTCATCACAGAAAAAAGAATTAGCTACCCTCAAGGCCTTAATCTTTTCCTGTATCTCCTCGAGGGGAGTCTCCACCTCGACCATAGCTGACAGTGCGTCACACCAATAGGTAGCCTCTCTAGCCAACGCAGCGATCGCCGCTGCCGTTTGGAAAACAAACCCCATGAGTTGGAACATCTTTCTCAACATGGATTCTAGCATTTTATCCATGGGCTCTTTGAACAACTAACTATCCTCGAGGGGAATAGTCGTACGCTTAGCGAGCATGGAGATAGCTCCATCCACCTTAGGAATGGCCTCCCCTATGCTCAAGCTAACAGTCCGGAACGGGGAACAGATTCTTAAAAGAGGTAGAGGGTGAAAAGAACAAGCCCAGTTTCTCCCACTCATTTTTATTAATCATAGCCATCTTCACGGGAACTGGGAAGGTCTGAGGCACCACCCTGTCCTCGTAAGCTCTATCTAGCTTAGGGATCGAAGGTTCCTCCGGACGTTTCGGTTCCGGAACCTCCAACGTAGCAAGTACTTCTTTCAGTAAAAAGCGCAAATGCTCCATTTTAAACTTAAAATCTGGCTCCTCCGTAGCCGGAGGTCTAGAAGCCGCTTATTCCATCGCAAAGAGAGTGCCCTCCGACAAGTGACAGCGAAATCTGGCGGTCACGAGTCCCCTCCCGCAGGAGGATTAGTAGGGCCTTGGGGAGCTACATGTGTATTCAATGTAGAGGCCCAGCACTAGTACCCAGGCAAGTAGGTGCACGCTGTAGGGACCCTGCAATAGTCCCTTGTATAATCCAGAAAAGTAGAAAAGCAGCAGCACCTTGTTAATGCAAAAAAACTTCCTTTATTGGTTTAACATCATGGCAGACAGGAGAAACAACGTTTCGGTCACAAGCTGACCTTAATCATGTTCTAAATAACATCATAACTGCTCACACTTTATACCCTTGGTAAGAGGGGAGGGGCTTTGTTACCTGATTTAGGTGTACTCAAATACATTCCTAAACTACATACTCCCTCTAGTGGTTGTTAGCAGAGAGATCATTCTTCTTTAACCCTCACAGACCTGAAAATACATACACTCTCAATTAAAAACAATATATAACACACATATATACAATTAAAATTAAACTTAAGACTAGCAATATGTTCAGAAAATGCAAATTCTCTAATCTACATATATTGTTTAGTGTAAGTATATAACCCACATGGTACTATTATACAATTATAAGAGAGACTCGTACATTACAAGGTTACCCCCCAGTCTATTTCTTTATTCATTCCTACAGGAGCCATAGATTGTAGGGTGTATATCCAGAAAGTTTCCCTGGTTTTCAACAACTTAACCCTGTCACCACCTCGTCTAGGTCTTTTAATATGTTCAATGATTTGAAACCTAAGTTGCGAGATTGAATGGCCAGCCTGGAGGAAATGACTAGATACTGGGGCTTCAAGATTCTTTGTACGAATATTAGATTTGTGTTCATTTATACAATCCCTGGCCCTGCGTGTTGATTCCCCTATATAGATCTTGGAACAGGGGCATTTAATCAGATATATAATAAAATCTGTATTACATGTATGAAATCCAGAAATCTTATATCTCTTTCCCGTTAGGGGGTGTAGAAATATCTCTCCTTTGATCATGCTGTTGCAGTTGCAACATCCTAAACAAGGATAGCAACCCATCCGAGGATTACCAATGTGTGTCTGCCTCAGACCCTTCTCTGGGCCAATGTCAGCCTTGACCAAAGTATCCCTAATATTCCTACACCTCCTATACGCTGGCATGGGGGGCTCTTGAAATTCCTTGATATGCTTATTTAGATCTTTTATCACCGGCCAATGTTTCCTAATGATACCATTTATTTTGTTACTAAGTGGGTTAAACTCAGTAATAAATACAAGTCTCTCATTTTTCTGAAATTTCCTATTTACATTAATTCCCTTAGGAACCAATTCCCTCTTTGTTACCTCTACCTCTTTGATTTGTCTATCAATAAGGGATTTTGGAAAACCCCTTTTGAGAAAACAATTGCCCATTTCTTTGAGTCTACAGGTCATCTTATCCTCATCAGAGACTATTCGCTTAACACGTAAAAGTTGACTCTTGGGTAGACTTCTAATCAAGGATGGAGAGTGTGCACTATCAAATCTCAATAGACTGTTTCTATCACTCTTTTTTTTTTGTACAAATCAGTCTTCAAGGACCTTCCATCCTTGATTATCAGAGTATCCAAAAAAGGCACAGATGTTAAACCAATAAAGGAAGTTTTTTGCACTAACAAGGTGCTGCTGCTTTTCTACTTTTCTGAGCTACATGTGTAATCAGAGATGAATGTTGGGAATGCACCACGCGGGACGGAGAACCCTCAGAGGTGGACGGCTCAGTAGTACTAAATATCTTATTCTTTATAGCTATTGCAATCTTATCAAAGCATGTGGAACACAGTTGAGCAGGCGGATCAACCTATACCTCCTCACAATAAACACAGGTATTAGATTTAATTAAAGAGGGAGTATCCTCTAACATGTCAGAGTCCTCCATAGCTTATGCCTTTAATACGGACTGAGATAGATTAAATGGCACCTTTATACATCAATGGCCGGGGCACTCACCACCTTGATTCAATACAGATAAAAGGAGACACACTGTGACCCTGTCTTCCTGCGTTATCATATGTGCATAAATGAAACTATCTTACTAGAATCTATGCTGTGGAACAGGAACACGGCCCTTCAAGTGTGACAGGTTAGCAGCATCGCTCCTGACATGGACTTGAGTGAATAAAGGCAGGAAGCGAAACTCGTCAACGCTGATTGCCAAGAAACTGTTAACACGTCGGGATGGTTTCACAGAGACGACACTCCCTTCATCTCCGGACTCTAACTTTCCTCCATGCTCTCACTGAGAGGCTGACAGGATTACTTAAAACTCCACTCCCATTTCAAAGAGTACTACCCTCCACCATAAGAGACTACTCCGAATCTTCTGACACTTCTCTGCCAACTTCCTGTGACGAAAGGCAAAGAATGACAGGGGGATGAGGGGAGTGGGGGAGGTATTTAAACTTTTGGCTGGGGTGTATTTGCCTCCTCCTGGTGGCCAGCTTCTTATTTCCCACAAGTAATGAATGAAGCAGTGGACTCTCCTCCCATTAAGAAGGAAACTAGACAAGTATTAGTATCACAGTTTGAGAAACACAATAACACTGGCCTGGTTTTCAAACAAGTTTCATTGAGTGCTCCCTGCAGCAGCAGTGGCTGTGCATTGTCCATTTCTGTAGCAACGTATCTATGAGGGACTTCATAGACACTTCTGTATGTAATCTCAAACATACCATAATGGAAATAAATAAAAAATAAAATTTCAAAAAAATAAATGTATCAATTTGCCTTAACATAACTTGTATAAATGTTATTTTGATACTGTATTGAAACATCAACTGTGCATGCTCATACATTTTAATAGAAGCTTTCCTTTTTGCTGCTGATGCACAAGCAATCTAAAACCCAAAAGGAAACAAGGGAGCCAAAATGGCCTAGCACAGTCTGTATCAAATAGTATTTAATAGTGTATAGGATACTCACAAAAAGAAAGTACTTCCTTGTTCTCTAATAGTAAGCTGGAACTTCCAAGCCGTCCAGCTGACTGATCACATTAGCAGGGTACAAAGGTACTCCAGATGGCAGGATACACAGGTACAATAAAATTCATTAATCAGATGTCAACAATAAAATGGATGTTTGAGGCAAGGTGTTATTGCATTAAAATCTTTATTAAAAGATCCATTTTATTGTTGATATCTAATGAATGAATATTGGAGTACCTATGTATCCTGCCACTTGGAATATCTTTGTATCCTGCTACCTGTGAGAAGTCAGCTGGACAGCTGGGAAGTTATAAACTTGCTATTAGGGCACTCGGAGGAGCTCTCTTTTTGTGAGTATTCGGAACACTATTTCATACCAGAACACTGCTAGGCCATTTTGGTGTCCTTGTTTTCTTTGTGTTTTAGATTTCTTTGCCATCGAGGTTCATCAAGACCCTAACCAAGGAGCAGCCTTGTGCACTATTTATACATATCACTTTTGATTGATTATTCACATCTTTTTGTTCTTTCTCTTATTGGGCGCACACTTCTTTGGTGTTTTGATGCACAAGCAAAACTGAATTATTGACATTCCAAAGCTTTATATTTCTGGCTTTTTTCCACCATCAAGCAAAAGGGTTTAATCTATCCAATCATACCTCTATTACATATTTTATTAAGGTTGGTGAACTAGTTTATTTATAGCTTTGTCTTTTTATTCTAATTTGCCATAATAAAAAAGTAAAAAAATTGTCAAATCTAAAATCTCTTAAAAATGATAATACTCTTTACTTCATATTTTAAAGTTTGTAGTGGTTACTAATCCAGGGTAAGGTGCTCACAGAGCAGAGCTGCTGAAACGCGTAGTTTTAAATATCGCCTGTTGCATCACTCTCTACAGAGTTCCAAATTGTCCCTGGAAGCAACATCTATGCAAAAAAAAGTGTGCCATGAACTTCAAGAAATAGATTTTCATTGCCTAGCAGCTGTACACCAGTCTCACATTCACATGTGCACTGCCAAGCATCGGCTGAAATAGTGTAAAGCACTCCACCACTGGACTTTCCTGTTTCAGCATGACTGTGACCTTGTGAATAAATGAGGTACAGAAGAGCTAGTATGACAAGTTCGTTGATGAGGAACTCCAGTGGCTGGCACAGAGCCCTGACCTCAACCACATTAAACACCTAAGGCATCTTTCAGACTCACCCAAGAGTCCCGAGACCCAACACAGAATTGAGGCAGTTTGTGGTTCAAATGAGAAGCCATGAAATCTATCTCTGGTAGACCACATAGTCTCACAATTTGGCTGAAATCTTCCAGATTTAGAGACCATTCCCCTGGGTGAAGAGATTGGAGAGAAAGTCTGCATCCCAATGTAAATGGCAGAATTCCTGCAATGATGACACTCTGCCCAACTGATGATGAGGACCACTTTCCTCATCCCTAAGGAACTGTGAGTTCCTCCCTGCTGTAACGTCCGACTGGAATTTTAGAAATGATCAAGCCAACTATGGAGTTTCAGAATATTTATTGGTAACCTAACCTTTTGAGGAGACCAAACTTCCTGCACTCTCTGAGACTGCACCACAACATCTGTGGAAATTACAATCCACACTGGTCGAAAAAAGAATGTTCTCTGCCACCAAGTTAAGGTCTTGTCTTGTAATCTAACACAATCAATTGAGGCAGATCATTGTGGTCCCCCTTCTATTGATACAGCATCTGCAATTGGATGGCCTGAAGATTAAATTTGATAAATGGGACTGTATCTTAGGCAGCCACCATGGGACCCACAAATTCCATTCACTGAGCAACAGAAAGGAGAGGATTTGGCTGCAGAAAGCACAGGCCTGTTGTAGCTTTAAGTCTGCTCTGATCTGTCAGAAACAAAAACATAGTCAAGGAATTTATTATGAACCCTAGAAAGGACACACAGGTCGGAGTAGTTAACTTTTTGGAAGAATTATATCTGAGTGTGAGACACAGCCAGATGATAAGAAGGAGCTTGAAACAGAATGTCATTCAAGTAAGGAACTACAGAAATTCCTTGAGCGGAACTACAGACAGAGCTCTCAGTACTTTTTTAAACACTCTTGGAACTGTAGCCAGATCAAAAGGAAAGGCAACAAACTGATAATGTTTGTCTCCATCTTGAAAGTAGGAACTTTCAGGAATTCATTCAATATTTTGAGATCCAGAAATGCTAGAAAAAGTACATTCTTTCTTTGGTACTATAAAGAGATTTGAATAGAACCCTTGTTTTATTCTAGAGTTGGAACTGGAGTAATCAATAATTCCAAATCTCTCACATAAGCCAAGAAAGTTTGGGTCTTTAAAGGATCTTGAGGCACTCGAGACAGAAAGAATCTTCCAGAGGAGGCCTTGAATGTAAACTTATTTGATATCCCTGGGAAATAATTTGCAATACCCAGGGATTCTGAACACATTTCTCCAAATCCTCCTGAGAGAAATTTAATCTGCCCCCCACCAAAAGACTGGTCTGGTATGGGGGCCGCACCTTCATACAATCTTCAGAGTTGGGGAAGACTTCTTGGACTATTGGTTATTGGACAAAGAAGAGTTAGAATTCCATGAGTATTTCAAGTAGCCAGAACTCTGGGCAGAGGAGGAATCTTACTTAGATTGTCAAAAATATATAAAAACGCCCTGCAGATCTAAGCTTACCCCTAGATTTTTTTTATCCTGAGGCAGAAAAGTTCCCTTACCCCAAGTGATTGTGGCAATAATAGCATCTAGTACAGGCCCAAACAGAGATTAACACTGGAAGGGGAAAGAAAGTAGTCTGCACTTAGAAACCATATCAGCAGACCAAGACTAAAACCACAAAGCTTGTCTAGCTAAAACAGCTAATGCAGAATTCTTAGCATTAATGCAAATCATTTCCACTGCTGCCAATAAAGGAATTTTCTGCTCTTTGGAGATGTATGCGATCCTGAATCTCATCCAGAGTGGTTTACCCAGAAACAAGTTCTGCAGGATTATCACAACAAACAGCAATGGCAGAAGCAACAAAGGCTACACTAACTGCAAGATGAAAGGATTACCTATGAAAAACTTCAAGATCTCTAACTAATCCTTAAAAGAGAAACTATCCTCCAAAGAAATTAGTACTATGCCTTGTCAAAGTGGAAATTGCTGCATCTGTCTAGGAACAGTTTTCCAAATATCTGTATTAAAAGAAGGAAGAGGAAGCTGAGATTTAAATTAGGTAGATGCAACAAAAAGAATACCTGGCTTCTGCCATTCCTTCTAAATAATTTCAGAAACTGAAACAGGCACGGAAAAAAGAGGAAGGCTACTTAGGAGGTGCATTAAAAAAAGTTATTAATCCTCTTAACTGGTTATTTGACTGTAGCAGGACAATCCTCTACCAAGAATCTAAATCAGCAACAGCATCTCCACCTAAGGGGTTGGTGGACAAGTTGTGGAGGGCTGTGGATCCACAAGGAGCAGCTCACTGCAGAGCAGGGGATTGGTGAACAAGTCCACATTTCACCTAGGAGGCCAGCAACATTTCTACAGCTGATAGATACAAATCCCTTTATCCAAACAGCTTGGGACCAGAAAGGGTTTGTATTTTAGTATTGTGCAGATTTGGGAATATGTGTATGTTTGCATCTGCATGGACAGGTGATGGGGACAGGTATAACAACAATATCATATGTCATTTAGGCTATATGTATATATCATAATACAGCTTATCCATCCAAGCTAAAGGTAGTTTCATATCAGATTTAATACTTTTATATACATAGTACCATCAGAAACATAATACAGTAATCAGGAATGTAACAGTAGTTTTAAAAATATATGGAGTAGCATCTGCAGCTGTGGCCGTTTAAGAAGAAAAACTTAAATTATGCTTACCTGATAATTTTCTTTTCTTCTGATGGGAAGAGTCCACAGCTGCATTCATTACTTTTGGAAATTCAGAACCTGGCCACCAGGAGGAGGCAAGGACACCCCAGCCAAATGCTTAAATACCTCCCCCACTTCCCTCATCCCCCAGTCATTCTGCTGAGGGAACAAGGAACAGTAGGAGTAACACCAATGGAGGAAGGAACACCCGTGAACCCCCACCAGGGAGGCTAACAGGGACAACAAAAGTACACGGTCAGACCCAAGAGGGCAGACAGATCCCCGACCTCCCCTCCAAGAAACGGACCCAACCCAAAAAACGTCTGGGAGTGTCCGCCTCCAAAGAGAGTGGAGGTCCTAAGAGGAAACTACCCATTGGAGAACATTCTGACCAATTAATAGCAGCTGGTAAGCTACCACGAATCCATGACAGAAAAATACAGCTTGCTAGCACACATCCCAAGTGCAAGTAGCTGCAGCTGGTTTCAAACTACAAACCTACTTGCTAGGCAGCAAAGCTAACCATCAGGCTACAACAGCTGACTCTACATGTTCGGGTTACGAAACCCATACACAGTCCCCGTCTCTAAGAAGGAACAATCCCAAAAGGGAAGATAGAGCACAGAGCTACCACGATACCCTAGTACCAGAGCAAGCCCCCCTGACATCCCACATGCAAGGAGGGAAGAAAAGAATACTCGAACGAGAAGATAAAGGGGTCTCCATGGAAACGGTATATTTCCAAATACTCCCCAAAAGGAAAAAGCCAAGGAGACCACTTCCCCAGCCATAGGCAAGGCAAAGAAACCAAAGAGAATGGTAAAACAATATTATTGAGTAATAACCCAACGGTCATTACTACCAGCTCAGTCGAGACAAACTATCTCGAGCCTTAAATGCAGAAGTTGCCACTGACGACAATCGAAGATCCACCTGAAAGGCAGCAAACTAACCTTCAGGCAAATAACAAATCTCCCATGAGAGTGAAAAACCATCTCTCTGAAGGGACAAGCGGACAATCTAAACCTTAAAGTTTAAAACTGAACCGCCCAGGACCAAGCGCAGCGGCCCGGACCCCAAAATCTTAGACAAGAGACATGGCCCTAAGCCAGACCCCCCGAAACCGGGGACAGGCCGTACCTCCTAAAGAACCATCAAGTTGCCTCCTACAGAGAAAGGCACTCTAGGTAGCGCCTAGCACAACCTCATTAGAGAGATATAAATGTGCCAGCGCCATAGATCTGGCCAAGCGGAACTGTGCTGTAACCTCTGGAGGAAACAAGCCGCCTTCCGGAGAAGGAGTAACAGCCAAAGGGACACCTGCTTGCGTAGCAAAAGAAGGTTCTGGGGCACGCGCCTCCTGGGACACGAGATCCTCAGGGGCAGATGGCTCAACGCACTCTAAATTCCCTGATACAGGGGAAGAGAGTACTCTAGAACGGCAATCAGGACATAACTGATGGGAATGGATAACCTTGGCCATTTCATACTCTTCGCAAGACATGTTCTCCGAATCGGGAGATTTCCGTCTCCAAAAAAATCAGAATCCTCCATAACTTGGAGATTGCAATTATGCGCAAACACTAATGGCACCTTACACCTCCAATGGCTGGGGCACTCACCACCTACTGTGAACCAGACAACTAACAAACAGACTCTCTCCGTCGCCACTCGGTCAATGTGCGGAAATGGTATACAACGTTACCACACCCGTTCACGAGGTGCATCGTGTAAGCCAAAAAAAAAATGTGCCAGTTCCTAGGACTGCGCAAAAAGATGAATTAGGTCGTTATGTCCGAAAAGCCATGAGCCCAAGTATCACTACACAATAGCAGACAAAATCACATAACAAACATGATTACAGCCCCCCCCTGTTCAATAAACCACCTCAGGAGATATTAACCCTAGATTCCATAAGATAAAGGAGTCCCACTGGGAATAAAAGCAGGCAGCGAAACTCGTCAACACTGATTTCCAAAGGAGCTGTTAATATGAGTCGCGATGGTTTCACAGAAAGACTCAACCTGCATCTCCGGACTCTAACTTTTACCCAAGTTCTCACTGAGAGGCTGACAGGATTAAACTCCAGTCCCATTTCAAAGAGTACTACCCTCCATGAGAGACTATCTTCAATCTTCTGACACTTCTCTGCCAACTTCCTGAGATGAAAGGCAAAGAATAACTGGGGGATGAGGGAAGTGGGGGAGGTATTTAAGCCTTTGGCTGGGGTCAAATCAACGTGGCTCCTGCACGATTTTATTTTGAAATATTTTTTTTTATTGAAGATTTTACATATACAATGAACAATAATCCAAAGCATCCAACATTACATATAAATTACTCTCTAGCTTGGAGTAGTTACAAAAAATTCAAGTTTGCACCCAGTATTAGCACTTTAGGGTTTCCTCTAACCCCTAATTGGGTCAATCTTAGTCTCCCTACCATACACCTTCTCTTGGCTCAGTCCGCCTCTCCTGCTCCCCCCCCCCCCTCCTGGCAGCTTCGTGGTAATGGATATACGGCTCCCATTGTGATAGAAATGCATCCCTATTATTAAGAGATTCGGATATAGCACTCGCTTTGTCAAAGTGATATGTCATTTTTTCCTGCATGATTTTATAAGGCTGCTGGTTAAGATTATTTTTTTGAGGGGGGAGGGGCAGGAATATAAATACCTGTTTGTTTATATATTTTCTATAAATATGATCTACTAGTTTTCCGCCATTTTTGCTTATTGCTTCATTTCATATTTTTTTTATGTCAATGTAATTTAAATAATTTACCTAAAACACCACAATTTTTGTGGTTTAAACACAAATGATAAGCTATGTTTGAATACAGCTTTGAGTTATAACCATTACCTAGTGCAATCACTCAGGTTCATTGGAACCGAGAACAAAAGCAGCAGAATGCCTTAGCTGAAAAAATAAGCTGTAATACTTGCATCTATACAGATCATACCAGTTACGTAATTTTCTTATATTTTCTATCACTTGCATTCTCTTAAGTGCATATTGTAGTAAATTAACTATTTGTTTTCAGCACATTCTTTTATGCAAGTGTTTATTTAAAGGGATAGTCTACTCCAGAATTTGTATTGTTTAAATAGATAGATAATCCCTTTATTACCCATTCCCGAGTTTTACATAACCAACACTGTTATATTAATATACTTTTTACGTCTCTGATTACCTTAAAAACAAGGCCTCTGCAGCCTGCCCCCTTATATCATTTCTTTTGATAGACTTACATTTTAGCCAATCTGTGCCCTTTAAAAAGTAACTCCATGGGCATGAGCACAATGTTATCTATAATGCACACATGAACTAACGCCCTTTAGCTGTGAAAAACTGTCAAATGCATTCAGATAAGAGATGGCCTTCAAGGGCTTAGAAATTAGCATAAGGGCATTCCTAGGTTTAGCTTTCAACTAAGAATTCCAAGAGGACAAAGCAAATTTAATGATAAAAGTAAATTGGAAAGTTGTTTAAAATGACATGCCCTATCTGAAACATGAAAGTTTAATTTTGACTAGACTATCACTTTAAGTGTAAAGTAGAAAAGCTAATCCAGCTATGAAAAATAAAGTCATATAAGTCGTCAACAAAAGCATAATTTGATTTTCTTTCTCTGAATAAGCCCATAAATAGTAATAACAGTCAAAAAAGTTCTTGGGAACTGCTAATGACCAAGAGGATATGTATCATAGCTTGCTGAATTTCCAGCTGATAACAATACACATAAGAACATATAGTAAATTGTAACGTGTATACTTTTGTCCCCTTTGGGTTTTTTAAGGACTCTTGAAAAGGACAAAATAGCATACTTTTGTCAGGTGCCAACCTCAGAGCTTACACAGTTTCTGGTTAGTACTCTCCATAAGCTAGCCAATCAAATTATTTACCAATGAAATTCTAAGTTATTTTTCCAATTGGTGCAGATACATAAAAAAAAATAATAATAAATAAATAAAAACACATCCAAAAACTTTTAAGTATCTTGCAAACATATGCTGAAAATTGTAAGATGCACTGTGACAAGCTAAAAAGAGGCCGAAAATACTTGGTCTAAATAATTAAAGAAACATCAAAAACTTTGAGATTGCACTATTAAAACATAATTTATGCTTACCTGATTCATGGTGGTAAGAGTACACAAGCCATTACTCCTGGTAATTATACTCCTGGTCACTAGGAGGAGGCAAAGATCTCAAAAGTCCAAGAGCCTTAAAAGCCCCTCCCACCTTACTGAAAACTAGTCAGACGTATAGTCAAGCCAGAAAAGAAGATAGGAAAAGAAAATAAGAGCATGGAACAAAGGAGGTGCATACTCAAATTTACACTAGAAAAAAAACAAAAAAACAATCACAATAGGAACATTTGGCCAGGGGTTTGTGGACACTCAGCACCATGAAATAAATTAATTTATCAGGTAAGCATAAATTATATTTTCTTTTATAAAGGTGGTGAGAGTCCAAAATCCGTTGGATGATTACTTATTTTTGTTAGTTTATTTGTTATGCAAAAAAATGTAAACAAAAAATATTTAAGCCCAGAAATAGCCGCTTGAAGAACTTTCTCATCAAAAGCGGCTTCAAAAGAAGATAAAAACAACAAAATGGTAGAATTTAGAAAAATTATGTAAGGAAGACCAAGTTCCTGCCTTGCAAATTTAATCAACAGATGCCTCATTTTTAAAGGGCCAAGAATTAGCAACTGATTATTATTATAATTTATTTATAAAGTGCCAACATTCCATGGGTACAATTTGTTTAAATAAAACATTGATACAAAACTTGATAGAGACAAGACAAAATTTGACAAACACATACAGGAGAAGTTGAGGGCCCTATTTTCATGGAAATTTACCTTCTTGAATGGTAACTGACATCGTAGAGAGGGCAGTAATCAGTTTAGGAGGAGACTGACTTGCCTCCAAGTAAGCTTTTTAAATCAAAAGCTTCAACCAAGAGGCTAATAAAATGGCAATAGCCTTCTGACTTTTTCTGGCACCAGAAAAATGAACAAACAAACTAGAAGATTGCCTAAAATCCTTAGTAGCCTGTAAATAGTACTTCAAAGATCTGACCACATACAAATTATTGAGACGTCTCTTCTGGGAATTCTTTGGATTAGGACAAAAACAGGGCACAACAATCTCACGATTGAAGTTATCAGAAGAAAACACCTAGGGTAAAAAAAAAAAAAAGTCAAAACTGCTTTATCTGAGGAAATACAAGATAAGGAGTCTTGCAACAAAGAGCAGACAGTTCAGAAACTCTTCTAGCAGAAGAAATAGCCAGAAGAAACAAAACCTTCCAAGACAAAAGCTGAATATCTAAATCATGCATATGGTCTAAAGGAGAAACCTAAAAAATTCTTAAAACCAAATTAAGATTCCATGGAGGAGAAATTGGTTTAATAAAAGGCTTAATCCTGACTAAAGCCTGGATACAATTCAGGATATCTGGAAACTTAACCATCTTGTGAAACAAGAAAGAATAAGCAAAGATCTGTCCCTTTAGGGAACAAGCAGATAAACCCTTAACCAAACCATCCTGAAGAAATTAAAGAATTCTAAATGTAGCCACCAATCAGCAAGCATTACCCAGGTGCTGAACCAAAAATGGTGCGGCTCCTAATCTTACATTCTTGCTTTTTAAAATAAAGATACCAAGAAAACTAAGAAAATTTGATAAAAGAAGTAAATTAGAACGTTGCTTGAAATTGCATACTGAATCCGAATAATGAAAGTTAAATTTTGACTAGACTATCCTTTTAATCTATGGCCAATAATGCAAAAAACAGAATTTATGTTTACCTGATAAATTACTTTCTCCAACGGTGTGTCCGGTCCACGGCGTCATCCTTACTTGCGGGATATTCTCTTCCCCAACAGGAAATGGCAAAGAGCCCAGCAAAGCTGGTCACATGATCCCTCCTAGGCTCCGCCTACCCCAGTCATTCGACCGACGTTAAGGAGGAATATTTGCATAGGAGAAACCATATAATACCGTGGTGACTGTAGTTAAAGAAAATAAATCATCAGACCTGATTAAAAAACCAGGGCGGGCCGTGGACCGGACACACCGTTGGAGAAAGTAATTTATCAGGTAAACATAAATTCTGTTTTCTCCAACATAGGTGTGTCCGGTCCACGGCGTCATCCTTACTTGTGGGAACCAATACCAAAGCTTTAGGACACGGATGAAGGGAGGGAGCAAATCAGGTCACCTAAATGGAAGGCACCACGGCTTGCAAAACCTTTCTCCCAAAAAATAGCCTCAGAAGAAGCAAAAGTATCAAACTTGTAAAATTTGGTAAAAGTGTGCAGTGAAGACCAAGTCGCTGCCCTACATATCTGATCAACAGAAGCCTCGTTCTTGAAGGCCCATGTGGAAGCCACAGCCCTAGTGGAATGAGCTGTGATTCTTTCAGGAGGCTGCCGTCCGGCAGTCTCGTAAGCCAATCTGATGATGCTTTTAATCCAAAAAGAGAGAGAGGTAGAAGTTGCTTTTTGACCTCTCCTGTTACCAGAATAAACAACAAACAAGGAAGATGTTTGTCTAAAATCCTTTGTAGCATCTAAATAGAATTTTAGAGCGCGAACAACAGCCAAATTGTGCAACAAACGTTCCTTCTTCGAAACTGGTTTCGGACCCAAAGAAGGCACGACTATCTCCTGGTTAATGTTTTTGTTAGAAACAACTTTTGGAAGAAAACCAGGTTTAGTACGTAAAACCACCTTATCTGCATGGAACACCAGATAAGGAGGAGAACACTGCAGAGCAGATAATTCTGAAACTCTTCTAGCGGAAGAAATTGCAGCCAAAAACAAAACTTTCCAAGATGATAACTTAATATCAACGGAATGTAAGGGTTCAAACGGAACCCCCTGAAGAACTGAAAGAACTAAGTTGAGACTCCAAGGAGGAGTCAAAGGTTTGTAAACAGGCTTGATTCTAACCAGAGCCTGAACAAAGGCTTGAACATCTGGCACAGCTGCCAGCTCTTTGTGAAGTAACACAGACAAGGCAGAAATCTGTCCCTTCAAGGAACTTGCAGATAATCCTTTCTCCAATCCTTCTTGAAGAAAGGATAGAATCCTAGGAATCTTTACCTTGTCCCAAGGGAATCCTTTAGATTCACACCAACAGATATATTTTTTCCATATTTTTTCCATATTTTGTGGTAAATTTTTCTAGTTACAGGCTTTCTGGCCTGAACAAGAGTATCAATAACAGAATCTGAGAACCCTCGCTTTGATAAGATCAAGCGTTCAATCTCCAAGCAGTCAGCTGGAGTAGGACCAGATTCGGATGTTCGAACGGACCTTGAACAAGAAGGTCTCGTCTCAAAGGTAGCTTCCATGGTGAAGCCGATGACATATTCACCAGATCTGCCTACCAAGTCCTGCGTGGTTACGCAGGAGCTATCAAGATCACCTACGCCCTCTCCTGATTGATCCTGGCTACCAGCCTGGGGATGAGAGGAAACGGCGGGAATACATAAGCTAGGTTGAAGGTCCAAGGTGCTACTAGTGCATCTACTAGAGTCGCCTTGGGATCCCTGGATCTGGACCCGTAGCAAGGAACCTTGAAGTTCTGACGAGAGGCCATCAGATCCATGTCTGGAATGCCCCACAGTTGAGTGATTTGGGCAAAGATTTCCGGATGGAGTTCCCACACCCCCGGATGCAATGTCTGACGAATCAGAAAATCCGCTTCCCAAGTTTCCACTCCTGGGATGTGGATTGCAGACAGGTGGCAGGAGCGAGTCTCCGCCCATTGAATGATTTTGGTCACTTCTTCCATCGCCAGGGAACTCCTTGTTCCCCCCTGATGGTTGATGTACGCAACAGTCGTCATGTTGTCTGATTGAAACCGTATGAACTTGGCCCTCGCTAGCTGAGGCCAAGCCTTGAGAGCATTGAATATCGCTCTCAGTTCCAGAATATTTATCGGTAGAAGAGATTCTTCCCGAGACCAAAGACCCTGAGCTTTCAGGGATCCCCAGACCGCGCCCCAGCCCATCAGACTGGCGTCGGTCGTGACAATGACCCACTCTGGTCTGCGGGAGGTCACCCCTAGCGACAGGTTGTCCAGGGACAGCCACCAACGGAGTGAGTCTCTGGTCCTCTGATTTACTTGTATCTTCGGAGACAAGTCTGTATAGTCCCCATTCCACTGACTGAGCATACACAATTGAAATGGTCTTAGATGAATGCGCGCAAAAGGAACTATGTCCAATGCCGCTACCATCAAACCTATCACTTCCATGCACTGTGCTATGGAAGGAAGAGGAACGGAAGGAAGTATCCGACAAGAGTTTAGAAGTTTTGTTTTTCTGGTCTCTGTCAGAAAAATCCTCATTTCTAAGGAGTCTATTATTGTTCCCAAGAAGGGAACTCTTGTCGACGGAGATAGAGAACTCTTTTCCATGTTCACTTACCATCCGTGAGATCTGAGAAAGGCCAGGACTATGTCCGTGTGAGCCTTTGCTTGAGGAAGGGACGAAGCTTGAATCAGAATGTCGTCCAAGTAAGGTACTACAGCAATGCCCCTTGGTCTTAGCACCGCCAGAAGGGACCCTAGTACCTTAGTGAAAATCCTTGGAACAGTGGCTAATCCGAAAGGAAGCGCCACGAACTGGTAATGCTTGTCCAGGAATGCGAACCTTAGGAACCGATGATGTTCCTTGTGGACAGGAATATGTAGATACGCATCCTTTAAATCCACCGTGGTCAAGAATTGACCTTTCTGGATGGAAGGATTGTTCGAATGGTTTCCATTTTGGACGATGGAACCTTGAGAAACTTGTTTAGGATCTTGAGATCTAAGATTGGTCTGAACGTTCCCTCTTTTTTGGGAACTACGAACAGATTGGAGTAGAACCCCATCCCTCGTTCTTTTAATGGAACAGGATGAATCACTTCCAGAAGATAACCTTGGAAGACTATTTCTAGCGCCCAAGGATCCAGAACATCTCTTGCCCAAGCCTGAGTGAAGAGAGAGAGTCTGCCCCCCACCAAATCCGGTCCCGGATCGGGGGCCCGCATCTCATGCTGTCTTGGGAGCAGTGGCAGGTTTCTTGGCCTGCTTTCCTTTGTTCCAGCCTTGCCTTGGTCTCCAGGCTGGATTGGCTTGAGAAGTATTACCCTCCTGCTTAGAGGACGTAGCACTTGGGGCTGGTCCGTTTCTGCGAAAGGGACGAAAATTAGGTTTATTTTTGGCCTTGAAAGACCTATTCTGAGGAAGGGCGCGGCCCTTGCCCCCAGTGATATCAGAGATAAACTCTTTCAAGTCAGGGCCAAACAGTGTTTTCCCCTTGAAAGGAATGTCAAACAATTTGTTCTTGGAAGACGCATCCGCTGACCAAGATTTTAACCAAAGCGCTCTGCGCGCCACAATAGCAAACCCAGAATTTTTCGCCGCTAACCTAGCCAATTGCAAGGTGGCGACTAGGGTGAAAGAATTAGCCAATTTAAGAGCACGAATTCTGTCCATAATCTCCTCATAAGAAGAAGAATTACTAATAATCGCCTTTTCTAGCTCATCGCACCAGAAACACGCGGCTGTAGTGACAGGGACAATGCATGCAATTGGTTGTAGAAGGTAACCTTGCTGAACAAACATCTTTTTTAGCAAACCTTCTAATTTTTTATCCATAGGATCTTGGAAAGCACAACTATCTTCTATGGGTATAGTGGTGCGCTTGTTTAGAGTAGAAACCGCCCCCTCGACCTTGGGGACTGTCTGCCATAAGTCCTTTCTGGGGTCGACTATAGGAAACAATTTTTTTAAATATGGGGGGAGGTACGAAAGGTACACCGGGCCTGTCCCATTCTTTATTAACAATGTACGCCACCCGCTTGAGTATAGGAAAAGCTTCGGGGGGCCCCGGGGCCTCTAGGAACTTGTCCATTTTACATAGTGTTTCTGGAATGACCAGATAATCACAATCATCCAAATTGGATAACACCTCCTTAAGCAGAGCGCGGAGATGTTCCAACTTAAATTTAAAAGTAATCACATCAGGTTCAGCTTGTTGAGAAATTTTTCCTGAATCTGAAATTTCTCCCTCAGACCAAACCTCCCTGGCCCCCTCAGACTGGTGTAGGGGCCCTTCAGAAACAATATCATCAGCGGCCTCATGCTCTTCAGTATTTTCTAAAACAGAGCAGTCGCGCTTTCGCTGATAAGTGGGCATATTGGCTAAAATGTTTTTGATAGAATTATCCATTACAGCCGTTAATTGTTGCATAGTAAGGAGTATTGGCGCGCTAGATGTACTAGGGGCCTCCTGTATGGGCAAAACTGGTGTAGACGAAGGAGGGGATGATGCAGTACCATGCTTACTCCCCTCACTTGAGGAATCATCTTGGGCATCATTTTTACTAAATTTATTATGACATAAATCACATCTATTTAAATGAGAAGGAACCTTGGCTTCCCCACAGTCAGCACACAATCTATCTGGTAGTTCAGACATGTTAAACAGGCATAAACTTGATAACAAAGCACAAAAAATGTTTTAAAATAAAACCGTTACTGTCACTTTAAATTTTAAACTGAACACACTTTATTACTGCAATTGCGAAAAAGTATGAAGGAATTGTTCAAAATTCACCAAAATTTCACCACAGTGTCTTAAAGCCTTAAAAGTATTGCACACCAAATTTGGAAGCTTTAACCCTTAAAATAACGGAACCGGAGCCGTTTTTATATTTAACCCCTTTACAGTCCCTGGAATCTGCTTTGCTGAGACCCAACCAAGCCCAAAGGGGAATACGATACCAAATAATGCCTTCAGAAAGACTTTTCTATGTATCAGAGCTCCACACACATGCAGCTGCATGTCATGCTGTTCTCAAAAACAAGTGCGCCATACCGGCGCGAAAATGAGGCTCTGACTATGATTAGGGAAAGCCCCAATAGAATAAAGTGTCTAAAACAGTGCCTGCCGATATTTTACAAAAAATACCCAGATTAAATGATTCCTCAAGGCTAAATATGTGTAAATATGATCGATTTAGCCCAGAAAATGTCTACAGTCTTAATAAGCCCTTGTGAAGCCCTTATTTACTGTGTGAATAAAAATGGCTTACCGGATCCCATAGGGAAAATGACAGCTTCCAGCATTACATCGTCTTGTTAGAATGTGTCATACCTCAAGCAGCAAAAGACTGCTCACTGTTCCCCCAACTGAAGTTAATTCCTCTCAACAGTCCTGTGTGGAACAGCCATGGATTTTAGTAACGGTTGCTAAAATCATTTTCCTCATACAAACAGAAATCTTCATCTCTTTTCTGTTTCAGAGTAAATAGTACATACCAGCACTATTTTAAAATAACAAACTCTTGACTGAATAATAAAAACTACAGTTAAACACTAAAAAACTCTAAGCCATCTCCGTGGAGATGTTGCCTGTACAACAGCAAAGAGAATGACTGGGGTAGGCGGAGCCTAGGAGGGATCATGTGACCAGCTTTGCTGGGCTCTTTGCCATTTCCTGTTGGGGAAGAGAATATCCCGCAAGTAAGGATGACGCCGTGGACCGGACACACCTATGTTGGAGAAATAAGATGCTCTAATGAATTGATCTTTTTTTTCCCCATTTGTTGCATCTACTTGTGTTTTGAAAAGTTTTGTTCTTAAACTGGAGTAGCGTCACTGCTTACCAACAACGCTGTGGGGTTCTTTTTATCAGCGAGTGAGCTATCTGCCATTGAAGAGACTTTTACACAAACATGCATTCGCTCATATTTTTAATATCAAAGGTTTATCATGCAAAACAAAAAACATTTTATCTAGACCAAAAATGCCTCGGCCTAGAGCAGCACACTTTAGGGAGGCAGTATATATTTTGAAAGGTGGTTCAATGGCATGATGCATTTTCATTCCTATGCTCTTTAAAAACTAAATTTATGCTTACCTGATAAATTGATTTCTTCTATGGTAAGACGAGTCCACGGATTCATCCTTTACTTGTGGGATATTATCCTTCCCTACAGGAAGTGGCAAAGAGCACCACAGCAGAGCTGTCTATATAGCTCCTCCCTTAGCTCCACCCCCCAGTCATTCAACCGAAGGTACAGGAAGAAAAAGGAGAAACTACAAGGTGCAGAGGTGACCGAGTTTAAATCAAAAAAATATAATCTGTCATAAAATGACAGGGCGGGCCGTGGACTCGTATTACATAGAAGAAATCAATTTATCAGGTAAGCATAAATTAAGTTTTCTTCTATAAAGGTAAGACGAGTCCACGGATTCATCCTTTACTTGTGGGATACAATACCAAAGCTACAGGACACGGATGAACGGGAGGGACAAGACAGATGGTTAAACAGAAGGAACCACTGCTTGAAGAATGTTTCTCCCAAAAATAGCCTCCGAAAAAGCATAAAGTATCAAATTTGTAAAATTTGGTAAAGGTATTTAGCGAAGACCAAGTCGCAGACTTACAAATCTGTTCAACAGAAGCATCATTTTTAAAAGCCCATGTGGAGGCCACCGCTCTAGTAGAATAAGATGTAATCCTTTCAGGAGGCTGCTGTCCAGCAGTCTCGTATGCCAAACGGATGATGCTTTTCAGCCAAAAAGAGAGGTAGCCATAGCTTTTTGACCTCTACGTTTTCCAGAATAGACAACAAACAAAAAAGATGTTTGACGGAAATCTTTGGTCGCTTGCAAGTAAAACTTCAAAGCATGCCCAAATTGTGCAAGAGACGCTCCTTCTTAGAGGAAGGATTAGGACACAGAGAAGGAACAACAATTTCCTGATTGATATTCCTATTAGTAATAACCTTAGGAAGGAATCCAGGTTTGGTACGCAAAACCACCTTATCAGCATGGAAAACAAGATCAGGCGAGTCACATTGCAATGCAGATAGTTCAGAAACTCTTCGAGCCGAAGAGATAGCAACTAAAAACAGAACTTTCCAAGATAGAAGCTTAATATCTATGGAATGCATAGGTTCAAACGGAACCCCTTGAAGAACTTTAAGAACTAAATTCAAACTCCATGGCGGAGCAACAGGTTTAAACACAGGCTTGATTCTAACTAAAGCCTAACAGAACGACTGAACGTCTGGAACATCTGCCAGACGTTTGTGCAGTAGAATTGATAAAGCAGATATCTGTCCCTTTAAGGAACTAGCTGATAGCCCTTTCTCCAATCCTTCTTGGAGAAAGGACAAAATCTTAGGAATCCTGATCTTACTCCATGAGTAGCCTTTGGATTCGCACCAATAAAGATATTTACGCCATATCTTATGATAAATTTTCCTGGTGACAGGCTTTCTAGCCTGAATCAAGGTATCTATGACCGACTCAGAGAAACCCCGCTTGGATAAGATCAAGCGTTCAATCTCCAAGCAGTCAGCCGCAGAGAAACTAGATTTGGATGCTGAAACGGACCTTGAATCAGAAGGTCCTGTCTCAGTGGCAGAGTCCATGGTGGAAGAGATGACATGTCCACCAGGTCTGCATACCAAGTCCTGCGTGGCCACGCAGGTGCTATCAAAATCACTGAAGCTCTCTCCTGTTTAATTCTGGCAATCAAACGAGGAATGAGAGGAAATGGTGGAAACACATAAGCCAGGTTGAATGACCAGGGTACTGCTAGAGCATCTATCAGTACTGCCTGAGGATCCCTTGTGACCGGGACCCGTAACAAGGAAGTTTGGCGTTCTGACGATACGCCATCAGATCCAATTCTGGTGTGCCCCATTGCTGAATCAATTGTGCAAACACTTCCGGATGGAGTTCCCACTCCCCTGGATGAAAAGTCTGACAACTTAGATAATCCGCTTCCCAGTTCTCCACTCCTGGGATATAGATTGCTGATAGATGGCAAGAGTGAGTCTCTGCCCATCAAATTATTTTGGTAACCTCTATCATCGCTAGAGAACTCTTTGTTCCCCCCTGATGATTGATATATGCTACAGTCGTGATATTGTCCGACTGGAATCTTATGAATCTGGCCAAAGCCAGCTGAGGCCACGCCTGAAGCGCGTTGAATATTGCTCTCCGTTCTAGAATATTTATCGGCAGGAGAGCCTCCTCCTGAGTCCACAAACCCTATGCTTTCAGGGAATTCCAGACTGCACCCCAGCCCAAAAGGCTGGCGTCCGTTGTCACTATGACCCACACTGGCCTGCGGAAACACATTCCCTGGGACAGATGATCCTGTGAAAACCACCAAAGAAGAGAGACTCTGGTCTCTTGATCCAGATTTATCTGAGGAGATAAATCTGCATAATCCCCATTCCACTGTTTGAGCATGCATAGTTGCAGTGGTCTGAGATGAAAGCGAGCAAATGGAACTATGTCCATTGCCGCTACCATTAGTCCGATTACCTCCATACACTGAGCCACTGACGGCCGAGGAATGGAATGAAGAGCTCGGCAGGTGGTTAAAATCTTTGATTTCCTGACCTCCGTCAGAAAAAATTTCATGTCCACCGAATCTATCAGAGTTCCCAGGAATGGAACTCTTGTGAGAGGGATAAGTTAACTTTTTTACGTTCACCTTCCACCCGTGAGATCTTAGAAAAGCCAACATGATGTCCGTGTGAGACTTAGCTAGTTGGTAAGTCGACGCCTGAATTAAGATATTGTCCAGATAAGGCACCACTGCTATGCCCCGCGGCCTTAGAACCGCCAGAAGGGACCCTAGCACCTTTGTGAAAATTCTGGGAGCTGTGGCCAGCCCGAAGGGAAGAGCCACAAACTGGTAATGCTTGTCCAGAAAGGCAAACCTGAGGAACTGGTGATGATCTTTGTGGATAGGAATGTGTAGATACGCATCCTTTAAGTCCACGGTGGTCATATAGTGACCCTCCTGGATCATTGGCAAAATAGTCCGAATGGTCTCCATTTTGAAGGATGGGACTGAGGAATTTGTTTAGGATCTTGAGATCCAAAATTGGTCTCAAAGTTCCCTCTTTTTTGGGAACCACAAACAGATTGGAGTAGAACCCTTGCCCCCATGGTAAATAGGTCTTTTACACAGCGTAAGAACGCCTCTCTTTTTGTCTGGTTTACAGACAATTGAGAAAGATGGAATCTCCCACTTGGGGGAGAATCTTTGAAATCTAGAAGATACCCCTGGGTTACTATTTCTAAAGCCCAGGAGTCCCGAACGTCTCTTACCCAAGCCTGAGCGAAGAGAGAAAGTCTGCCCCCTACTAGATCCGGTCCCGGATCGGGGGCTACCCCTTCATGCTGTCTTGGTGGCAGCAGCGGGCTTCTTGGCTTGTTTACCCTTGTTCCAAGTCTGGTTAGGTCTCCAGACTGACTTGGATTGAGCAAGATTCCCTTCTTGCTTTGCGGCAGGGGAAGAGGAAGAGGGACCACCTTTGATGTTCCGAAAGGAACGAAAATTATTTTGTTTGGTCCTCATCTTATTCGTCTTATCTGAAATGATCTCTTTCAGTTCAGGCCTGAATAGGGTCTTACCCTTGAAAGGGATGGCTAAAAGCTTAGCTTTTGATGACACATCAGCAGACCAGGACTTAAGCCATAACGCTCTACGCGCTAAAATGGCAAAACCTGAATTCTTCGCCGCTAATCTAGCCAATTGAAAAGTGGCATCTGTAATGAAAGAATTAGCAAGCTTGAGAGCCCTAATTCTATCCAGAATATCCTCTAATGGAGTCTCAACCTGAAGAGCCTCTTCCAGAGCCTCGAACCAAAAGGACGCTGCAGTAGTTACAGGAATGATGCACGCTACAGGTTGGAGAAGAAAACCTTGATGAACAAATATTTTCTTCAGGAGACCCTCTAATTTTTTATCCATAGGATCTTTGAAAGCACAACTGTCTTCAATAGGTATTGTTGTATGCTTAGCCAGGGTAGAAATAGCTCCCTCCACCTTAGGGACCGTCTGCCACGAGTCCCGCACGCCGTCTGATATGGGAAACATTTTCTTAAAAGTAGGTGGGGGAACGAACGGAATACCTGGTCTATCCCACTCCTTAGTAACAATTTCCAAAATCCTCTTAGGGACCGGAAAAACATCAGTGTAGGCAGGAACCTCTAGGAATTTGTCCAATTTACACAATTTCTCTGGAACTACAAGGGTCACAATCATCCAGAGTCGCTAAAACCTCCCTGAGCAATAAGCGGAGGTGTTCTAGTTTAAATATAAAAGCTGTCATATCTGAATCTGTTTGAGGGAACATATCTCCTAAATCAGAAATCTCTCCCTCAGCCAGCAAATCCCTCACATCAGAACACTGTGAGGGTACATCGGATATAGCTAATAAAGCGTCAGAGGGCTCAGCGTTTGTTCTCACACCAGACCTGCTGCGCTTCCCCTGCAACCCAGGCAGCTTCGATAAAACCTCTGTGAGGGTAGTATTCATAACTGCGGCCATATCTTGCAGGGTGAAAGAATTAGACGCACTAGAAGAACTTGCCGTCGCTTGTGCGGGCGTTAATGGTTGTGACACTTGGGGAGAATTAGATGGCATAACCTGATTCTCTTCTGACTGAGAATCATCCTGCGACATACTTTTAGTAGCTAAAATATGTTCTTTACAATTTATTGACCTTTCAGTGCATGAGGGATACATTCTATAGTGGAGTGGAGGTTCCACAATGGCTTCTAAACATATTGAACATTGACTTTCCTCAATGTCACACATGTTGAACAGGCTAGTAATGACTACAAACAAGCATGAAAACACTTTATTTAGTGAAAAAAATAACAATCTTAAAAAAACGGTACTGCGCCTTTAAGAGAAAAAAAGCATACACTTTTTGCAAAACAGTCTAAACATGCACCACATTTGTCAAAATTTTATATGTAGACACACTATAGGTAGTTAAGATTGCACCACAATTTTTTTTTTAACAATTAACCCCTTAATTTCCAAACCGGATCGAAAATAGGCCCAGATCCAGAAAAAAAAACTCAGCACCTTGCCACAGCCCTGCTGTGGCCCTACCTGCCCTTAGGGATCAAAAGTGTGGGGTAAAAGCTTCGATTTGGCCCAAAACATACACCAGGGCCCTCAGGAGTTAGAGCTTGCTGCTTTCTGACAAAACTAACTGCGCATCTGAGGCGCGAAAATAGGCCCCACCCATCTCACTCGATGTTTCCTTAGCCTTAAAAAAACGCACCAGAGCGGTTATAACTAGCCATGTGGGTTCCAAGACCCGAAAATGAAGCCATGTGTACCCTAATAAAGTTGCCCAAAACGTTTATTGCCCACAAAAAAACGTTCAAGCACTCCCAAAACAAAAAACGTTTGCTCACAAACATTTGCCATTCAGTGTCAACCATATTTGTAATTGGCCCCATATGCAAGCTAAGTAATGCCCTTCTTTTAGCTCTAGGATTACTGCTTACCCTTGCCCTCCTGGGTATAATGTCAGCCTTTCTGAAATACACAGTCTCTCCAGAAAAAATATGACTGAATATACCTCATTGCTGCATAGCATGAAACCGTTCCTCAAACTGAAGTTTCCTGTATTCCTCAGCCTCTGTGGGAACAGCAATGGACCTTAGTTACAAATGCTAAGATCATCATCCTCCAGGCAGCAGTCTTCATTCATCTGCTGCCTGAGAGTAAATAGTACAAACCGGTACCATTTAAAATAAACTCTTGCTTGAAGAAATTAAAAACTAATATTTTATCACCTCTTTCACTTTACCCTTCCTAGTACTTAGAGTAGGCAAAGAGAATGACTGGGGGGTGGAGCTAAGGGAGGAGCTATATAGACAGATCTGCTGTGGTGCTCTTTGCCACTTCCTGTAGGGAAGGATAATATCCCACAAGTAAAGGATGAATCCGTGGACTCGTCTTACCTTTATAGAAGAAAGTTTAATTTCAGGACACTCAAGACAAAATAAACTTTTATAATTCAGAAAGAGCATGCAGTTTTAAGACACTTTCTAATTTACTTCTATTATCAAATTTTGCACAGTTTTTTTATATTAACACTTTCTGGGGAACACGTTCATGCTGAGCATGTGCACAAGCTCACAGAGTATATGTATACTAGTCTGTGATTGGTTGATGTCTGTCACATGATACAGGGGGTCGGAAAATGGGAGGAAAAAATAAATTTGTCAGAAAATGATCTACTGCTTATTTTAAATTCAGAGTAAGTGCTATTGCATTGTCTGGTTAATTATGTATTTCAACTGCATTGAGTCTTCCTTTAACCGTAATTAAAATTCAGTTACATACCTCCAACTATTTTTTATGGCTGGGTATCAGGGACTAAAGAGATTTATGGGGGACAGTCACCATTTTGTGGGTGGAGCTGTGTTGGGAAAAGTGAGATCATGAGTGGTTAGTGGGCAGGAGTGTAGGTGTGGCTGGGTGTTCAGTGGGTGTGTTCAGCAGATTGTGGGTGTGGCTGAGTGTTCCACGGTTGGGCTAAGAGCAGTGGCGTCACTAGGGGGGTGCGGATTACCCCCGGGTGACACCCTCCAGGGGGGGTGACACCACCAGTCAGGAACTGGAACTTACTCTACTTGAGTAATCCTTCAGGCTGCAAAAAATGTAAAACAATTGCCATCCAGTTCTGTTTAATCATGTGGCTGATAATGTGTTTCTTTATCTGCCTGTATCTATTTTTCTATCTGTCTGTCTGTATCTATCTACTTTATATCTTTCTTTATTTCCCTCTATCTATCTGCAATTTGTCTCTCTATGTTGCAATCTGTCTGTCTGTATCTCTATGTTGCAATCTGTCTGTCTGTATCTCTATGTTGCAATCTGTCTGTCTGTATCTCTATGTTGCAATCTGTCTGTCTGTATCTCTATGTTGCAATCTGTCTGTCTGTATCTCTATGTTGCAATCTGTCTGTCTGTATCTCTATGTTGCAATCTGTCTGTCTGTATCTCTATGTTGCAATCTGTCTGTCTGTATCTCTATGTTGCAATCTGTCTGTCTGTATCTCTATGTTGCAATCTGTCTGTCTGTATCTCTATGTTGCAATCTGTCTGTCTGTATCTCTATGTTGCAATCTGTCTGTCTGTATCTCTATGTTGCAATCTGTCTGTCTGTATCTCTATGTTGCAATCTGTCTGTCTGTATCTCTATGTTGCAATCTGTCTGTCTGTATCTCTATGTTGCAATCTGTCTGTCTGTATCTCTATGTTGCAATCTGTCTGTCTGTATCTCTATGTTGCAATCTGTCTGTCTGTATCTCTATGTTGCAATCTGTCTGTCTGTATCTCTATGTTGCAATCTGTCTGTCTGTATCTCTATGTTGCAATCTGTCTGTCTGTATCTCTATGTTGCAATCTGTCTGTCTGTATCTCTATGTTGCAATCTGTCTGTCTGTATCTCTATGTTGCAATCTGTCTGTCTGTATCTCTATGTTGCAATCTGTCTGTCTGTATCTCTATGTTGCAATCTGTCTGTCTGTATCTCTATGTTGCAATCTGCCTGTCTGCCTGCGCCTGTCTGCCTGCGCCTGTCTGCCTGCGCCTGTCTGCCTGCGCCTGTCTGCCTGCGCCTGTCTGCCTGCGCCTGTCTGCCTGCGCCTGTCTGCCTGCGCCTGTCTGCCTGCGCCTGTCTGCCTGCGCCTGTCTGCCTGCGCCTGTCTGCCTGCGCCTGTCTGCCTGCGCCTGTCTCTGTCTATTTATCTGCCTGTATTTGCCTGTCTGTCTGTGTTGCAATCTGTCTATCTATCTGCCTGCATCTATGTGTTTGTATCTATCCTGTCTATCTGTTTGTCTGTCTGCCATCTGTCTGTCTATGTTGCTATCTATCTGTCTGCCTGTATCAGTCTGCATATCTATCAATCTGCCTGTATCAGTCTGTCTATTCTCAGTATCTATCTATCTATCTATCTATGTTGCTATCTATTTATCTGTCTATATTTTTGCCTGTCTATCTATATCTATCAATCCATCAATCTATCTGCATGTCCATCTATCTGTCTTTCTGCCTGCCTCTATCTGTCTGTCGGTCTGTCTGCCTGTCCATGTTGATGTCTATCTGTCCTATCTGTCTGGTAATTAGGGTGGCCAGTATTTTTTCTTACAAAGGTAGAAATCCTAGTGGGGGGTGACACCATGAGCTACCGCACCGGGTGACACCAATCCTAGTGACGCCACTGGCTAAGGGAAAATCTGCAAATAGAAACATAACTGTCTCAAAGAGACAGTGGGATAGAGCTCAGAATCAAGTACTGTCCCTCTCCAATAGGGACAGTGGGGAGGTTGTTTGGGGGTGTATGATCCTTTCATGCATCCACTGCCTCCTGTTCTGAGAAATATAAGAGGCAAGTGTGAATTAAAACAATTGGGGGTGGAGGTATTTGGGAGCAGCAAAATTTCTTAGTTCCTAAAGCCGCATAAAAACTAGGATTTAATGCAGCACGCAAGTAATATTTTAACATTTATTTTACTGCTGTTATATATGCATTAAAAAAATAGTCCACCACTCTTTCCAAATCCATCTTAACTTTTTGAAATATCTTTATTGCTCCACATTATGAAACATATGAACAGCTCCATCAGTTTGCCATACATTTTATATATGCTGCTTCAAATCTCTTACAATTTGCATTGAATACCAAAAGTAAATGTGTAAAATACTTACAGATTTTGATTGTAGGCATGTGTTAATTATTCAACTTGATGTTAATTAGAATTGAACAAGCCAGAAATTTCTAAGCACAGTTGAGCCAAGCAATCACACAGCCAAGAACAAGCAAAGCTGGAGTGCTCAGTTAATGACTAAAAATCCATCTGGGGACAAAGCATGTGCTAACTCAGACAACCATTTCCTTTTATATTCTGTCAATGAGTTTTAGAAAAACTCTGATATTTTTTAGACTACTGCTGGCAAATTTACATCAAAAGTTAGGAGCCAGTCAGAGAATTTTAAATATATTTTAGTAGACATGAAAATGTTTTAAAATGCAGCTTTAGAAAAAACTAGATACATAGATAGAGATCATGAAATAAATAAATTTATCAGGTAACCATAAATTTTTTTTTTCTTTTATCAGATGGTGAGAGTCCACTAGACATCACATTTGGGAATATATACCCAAGCAGTGAAATCCACAAGACCACCATGTAATAGGGGGGAACAAATAGTTAAGTCAGGAATGTTATGCTTCAGGCATTACAGTCTGCAGAACGTTCCTGCTATAAGAGGCCTAAGAAGAGGCATACACATCAAAGAGGAAAAACTCTGAAAAAGTATGCAGAGAGGACCAAGTAGAAGCCTTACAAATCTGCTCCATTGAATCTTCATTACAACAGGCCCAAAAAGAGTTAACTGCTCCAGTGGAATGAGCAGTAATGTGCTTTTGAGTGGAGTCTTCCCTGCAACCTGGTATACCTTGTGAATCAAGGCTCTATGCTAAGCAGCTAGGGTAACTACCATAGCTTTCTGACCCTTGCAAGGTCCGGGAAAAGAAGAGAAAGTCAAAAATACTTTTGTGGCTTCCAGAAAAAAAATGTTAAATGCTCTCACAACAACCAGGATGTAAAGAAGTCATTCCTACAAATTTTAAAGGGACGTTGAACACATTTTTTTTTCTTTCATGATTCAGATAGAGCATGCAATTTTAAGCAACTTTCCAATTTACTTCTATTATCATTTTTACTTCGTTCTCTTGCTATCTTTATTTTAAAAAGAAGGCATCTATGCTAAGGAGCCAGCAAATTGTTGGTTCAGAACCATGGACAACACTTGTTTATTGGGGCTGTCCAATCAGCAAGGACAACCCAGGTTGTTCACCAAAAATGGGCCGGCATCTAAGCTTACATTCTTGCTTTTCAAATAAACATACCAAGAGAATGAAGAAAATTGATAATAGGAGTAAATTAGAAAGTTGCTTAAAATTGCATGCTCTATCTGAATCACAAACAAAAATATTTGCGTTCAGTGTCCCTTTAAGGAGCTTGATATAATGAGGGTACCACAATTTCCTAATTAATATAATCCAAAAACACTACTTTAGGAAGACAGGTTCTAAGAACAGCCTTATACGGATAAAAAAAATAAGGTAAAAAGGATTACAAGATAGGAGTGAAAGCTAAGAAATTCTCCTGGAAGAAGAAAGGGATAAGATGAATAGATCCTTCCAAGATGAAAGCTGAATGTCTAGACTAGGGGTTGGCAACTTACGACCTGCATGTTGCATAAGGCCCACCACCAGTAAACTTCAAGCCCCTCAGTGCCCCGTGATAAATTTACGGGCACCCAGACGGCAGACATCCTAAATAATACAAGCACCATTTGTCGGCGCTTGTTATATTTAGCTAAAAGAGGAATTGCATGGGAAAGGGATGCGCAGCCCTTTCACCGGCATTTTAGCAAATGCGCGCATGATAGTGTGTGGATAAAAAAACATTAATTATGCTTACCAGATAATTTCCTTCTGTATGAGGAGAGTCCACGGCTTCATTGCTTACTTGTGGGAAATACAGAACCTGGCCACCAGGAGGAGGCAAAGACACCCCCGCCAAAGGCTTAAATACCTCCCCCACTTTCCTCATATTCCAGTCATTCTGCCAAGGGAACAAGGAACAGTAGGAGCAATATCAGGGTATAAAGGGTGCCAGAAGAACAAACAAAAATTTAGGTCCGCCCTTCGGAGAATATGGGCGGGGGCCGTGGACTCTCCTCATACAGAAGGAAAGGAAATTATCTAGTAAGCATAATTTATGTTTTCCTTCTTAATATGAGGAGAGTCCACAGCTTCATTCCTTACTTGTGGGAAACATATACCCAAGCTCTGGAGGACACTGAATGAAACAGGAGGGTAAAAAGAGAGGCGGACCCTATTCTGAGGGCATCACAGCCTGCAAAACCTTTCTCCCAAAAGCTGCTTCAGCCGAAGCAAAAACGTAAAACTTGTAAAATTTTGAAAAGGTATGTAAGGAGGACCAGGTAACCGCCCTACAAATCTGCTCCATAGAAGCCTCATTCTTAAAGGCCCAAGAGGAAGCCACAGCTCTAGTTGAATGAGCCTTAATCCTCTGAGGAGGCTTATGTCCCGCTGTCTCATATGCTAAACGAATAATACTCCTCAACAAAAAAGATAAGGAAGTAGAAGAGGCCTTCTGCCCTCTTCACTTACCAGAATAGACAACAAACAAAGAAGAAGTCTGTCTAAAATCCTTCGTAGCTTGAAGATAGAACTTCAACTGCCGAACCACATCCAAATTATGACGTAACCGTTCCTTCGAAGAAGAAGGATTAGGACACAAGGAAGGAACCACAATCTCCTGATTGATGTTGCGATCAGAAACGACCTTAAGAAGAAAACTTAACCCAGTACGAAGAACAGCCTTATCAGCATGAAAAACTAGGTAAGGAGGCTCACATTGCAAGGCAGCCATCTCAGAGACTCTGCACACCGAAGCAAAAGCCAGAAGAAAAAGAACCTTCCAAGACAGTAATTTAATGTCAACCACATACATAGGCTCAAACGGAGCCCTCTGCAAAATTTTAAGAATCAGATTTAAACTCCAAGGAGGAGAGTTAGATCTAAACACAGGCCTGATTCTAGCCAGAGCCTGAACAAAGACTAAAAATCAGGAAGCTCAGCGAGCCTCTTGTGCAATAAAACAGATAGGGCCGAAATCTGTTCCTTTAGGGAACTAGCAGAAAGGCACTTCTCCAGACCATCCTGGAGAATGGAAAGAATCCTGGAAACCTTGACCTTATATGCCAGGGGAATCCACACTCTTCACACCAGAATAAGTAGGTCCTCCACACCTTATGATAGATGCAACAAGTGACCGGCTTTCGAGCTTGAATGAGAGTATCAATCACTCTCTCAGAAAAGCCTCTCTTGGCTAGGACTAAGCGTTCAATCTCCACGCAGTCAGCCTCAGAGAATCTAGATTTTAATGAACAAAAGGACCCTGTTCCAGCAGATCCCTGCAACAAGGTAACCTCCATGGAGGAGATGAAGACATCTCCCTTGGGACAGGTGATCTGGACAGAGCCACTAAGAGCGATTCTCTCGACCGGTTGTCCAGAGAAATCTGTTGTGACAGATCCGAGCGGTCGCAGATCCACTGACTCATGCACAGCTGAAGAGGTCTGAGATGGAATCTGGCAAATGGAATGATGTCTATGCTGGACACCATGAGCCCAATTACTTCCATACACCGGGCCACAGAGGGCCTTAAGGAGGCCTAAAGGGCAAGACAATTGGAAGTTAGCTTGTAACGTCTCTGGTCTGTAAGAAATATCCTCATGGATATGGAGTCTATTATAGTACCCAGGAATTCCACCCTGGTAATGGGAACAAGAGAACTCTTTTCTAAGTTTATATTCCATCCATGAGAATGAAGAAATAGAAGAGCTTTTGAATGGTCCTCTGCCAACCGACAAGATGGTGCCTGAACCAGGATGTTGTCCAAGTATGGCGCTACTGCTATACCTCTGGTTTTCACCAATGCGAGCAGAGCCCCCAGAACCTTCGTAAAGACTATTGGGGCAGTAGCTAGACCAAATGGAAGTGCAACAAACTGGAAGTGCTGGTACAGGAACGCAAATCTTAGAAACTTGAAGTGTTCCTTGTGGATTGGAACGTGAAGGTAAACATCCTTCAAGTCTATCGTAGTCATGAACTGTCCTTCCTGAACTAAGGGCAGAATGGCCCTTATTGTCCCCCATTTTGAACGATGGGACCGACAGGAACTTGTTTAAGCATTTTAGATCCAGAATCGTGCGAAAAGTTCCCTCCTCCTTTGGGACCACAAAAAGGTTTGAGTAGTATCCCAGACCTCCCTCTGCTAGCGGTACCAGTACAATAACTCCCAGGGAGGAGAGATCCCTCACACACCCTGGTAAGGCCTCTCGTTTTTCTGGCCTTGAAGACAGGTTTGACAAGAGAAATCTGCCTCTGGGTGGATGAGATTTGAAACCTATCCTGCATCTCTGAGCGATGACCTCCAGGACCCAAGGGTCTTGCATGTCCCCCAGTCAAGACTCCAAAAAGAGATAGTCTGTCCCCTACGCGAACCAGAGATGGATTGGGGGCCTCCCCTTCATGCCGACTTCGACTAGGTGGGCTTCTTGGTCTACTTGGATTTATTCCAAGACTCATTTTCCAAGTTCCCTTGGACTGCTCAGGCTTCGCGGAGGGCTGCTGGCATTGGGATTTATCCGAACGAAAATTAGGACCTTGTCCTTTAGGTTTGTTTTTTTTATACTGTGGTAAAAAGGCACCTTTGCCTCCAGTGACCATGGATATGATTGAGTCCAGGCCTGGACCAAAAAGAATCTTCCCCTTAAATGGAAGGGAGAGAAGTCTAGATTTCGAAGTCATGTCTGCAGACCAAGACTTCAGCCAAAGTGCCCTACAGGCTAGAACAGAAAGAGCTGACGCCTTGGCGTTCAGGCGAATAATCTGCATATTTGCATCACAAATAAAAGAATTAGCTACCCTTAAGGCCTTAATTCTTTCCTGGATCGTGTCAAGGGGACCTTCCACCTCGATCAATTCAGATAAAGAGTTGCACCAATAGGTAGGGGTTCCAGCCACAGCAGCAACCGCCGCTGCCGGTTGAAACAAATATCCCGTGTGCTGAAACATCTTTCTCAACAGAGTTTCTAACTTCTTATCCATGGGTTCTATAAACGAAGAACTATCCTCAAGCGGGATAGTCGTGCGTTTAGCAAGCGTGGAGATAGCACCATCCACCTTAGGGACGGAACCCCACAACTCCACTTGAGAGTCTGGAACCGGGAATAATTTCTTAAAAGAAGAAGGGGATAAAAAAGAACCAAGTCTTTCCCATTCATTCTTAATAATATCCACCATCTTTACAGGAACCGGGAAAGTCTGTGGCACAACCCTGTCCTCGTAGACCTTATCTAGTTTAGGAATACAAGGTTCCACAGGTAATTTGGGTTCTGGAACCTCTAAAGAGCCAAAACTTCCTTTAACAGAAAGCGTAAGTGTTCAATCCTAAATCTAAAGTCTGGTTCCTCCGCAGCTGGAAGCTTAGAGGCAGCAGATTCCAACCCAGAAAGAGCATGCTCTGAAGTATCAGAGGCATTTTCATCAGTGGATAATCTTGTATCAGATAAATCCAATAAGTTAGTAGATGACCCCTGGGAAGGATAGCAATATTTGACCTTTCGCTTGCACTTAGCAGGGCGAGGTAAAGCACTAAAGGCCGCAGACACTGCCGTTTGTAGCTGTTCAGTAAAGTTGGGTGGTAAGAGGGCCTCTCCAGAAGGAATATTAGTAGTGCAATGGGAAGCTGCATGTGTAGTAGGAGATGACTGTAGGGAGCGCACCTCACGGGACGGTGACTCCTCAGAGGTGGGCGGCTCAGTGGTACTAAACATATTGGCCTTCTTAGATATAATCACTTTATCAAGGCATGTGGAACATAATTGAGCAGGCGGGTATACTGTAGCCTCCTCACAATATAGACAGGTATAAGACTTAGGTAAAGAGGGAGTACCCTCCAACGTATCAGAGTCCTCCATAGCTTGCACCTGTAAGATGGACTATAGAAAAAGATAAATGGCACCTTTATACCCCCAATGACTGGGGCAGTCACCACCTCCTATGACCCAGGCCCCACAGAGAAACTTATTTCGTCTCCGGTAAACCGCACAGTCAGGAAAGAGGAAATCAGTGTGACCACACCCAGTCACATGGTGCACCATGCAGAACCGTCCCTGCTACAAGAAAAAGCATGCCAAACCTAACGGGTTGCACAGCTACCCAAAACGAAAGTAAAACCTGTACGTTCAAACATCTGCCTGAGCCTCATCTCACACATGTCGCAGCATTAACAAAATAAAGTAAATTATGTGATAACACCCCCCTCCCCCCTGTTCAATAATCTCTTTCTGCAGTGTTTGTGTTTAGCTGTAATTTTCCTCTTACTCATTTACTGTACCCACACATATTATATACCGTTTTTCTCGCCATTAAATGGACTTTCTAAAGATAACATTATTTTTATCATATCTTATAATTTACTATAAAAAAATTATAAAATATGAGGAAAAAATTGAAAAAAACACACTTTTTCTAACTTTGACCCCAAACATTTGTTATACATCTACGACCACCAAAAAACACCCATGCTAAATAGTTTCTAAATTTTGTCCTGAGTTTAGAAATACCCAATGTTTACATGTTCTTTGCTTTTTTTGCAAGTTATAGGGCAATAAATACAAGTAGCACTTTGCTATTTCCAAACCACTTTTTTTCAAAATTAGCGCTAGTTACATTGGAACACTGATATCTGTCAGGAATACCTTAATATCCCTTGACATGTATATATTTTTTTTTAGAAGACAACCCAAAGTATTGATTTATGCCCATTTTGGTATATTTCATGCCACCATTTCACTGCCAAATGCGAGCAAATAAAAAAAAATAGTTCACTTTTTCACAAATTTTGTCACAAACTTTAGGTTTCTCACTGAAATTATTTACAAACAGTTTGTGTAATTATGGCACAAATGGTTGTAAATGCTTCTCTGGGATCCTCTTTGTTCGGAAATACCAGACTTATATGGCTTTGGCATTGCTTTTTGGTAATTAGAAGGCCACTAAATGCCTCTGTGCACCACACGTGTATTATGCCAAGTAGTGAAGGGGTTAATTAGGGAGCTTGTAGAGACCTTGAAGGGTTAATTTTAGCTTTAGTGTAGTGTAGTAGACAACCCAAAGTATTGATCTAGGCCCATTTTGGTACATTTCATGCCACCATTTCACCGCCAAATGCGAGCAAATAAAAAAAAAAGTTAAATTTTTCACAAACTTTAGGTTTCTCACTGAAATTATTTACAAACAGCTTGTGCAATTATGTCACAAATGGTTGTAAATGCTTCTCTGGGATCTCTTTTGTTCAGAAATAGCAGACATATATGGCTTTGGCGTTGCTTTTTGGCAATTAGGAGGCCACTAAATGCTGCTGCGCACCACACTTGTATTATGCCCAGCAGTTAAGGGGTTAATTAGGTAGCTTGTAGAGAGCTTGCAGGGTTAATTTTAGCTTTAGTGTAGAGATCAGCCTCCCACCTGACACATCCCACCCGCTGATCCCTCCCAAACAGCTCTCTTCCCTCCCCCACCCCACAATTGTCCCCGCCATCTTAAGTACTGGCAGAAAGTCTGCCAGTACTAAAATAAAAGGTGTTTTTTTTTTTATTTTATTTTTTTTATTATTAATCTGTGATGGACCCCTGCCTTAGCCCCCAACCTCCCTGATCCCTCCCAAACAGCTCTCTAACCCTCCCAACCTACCTATTTGCCACCATCTTGGGTACTGGCAGCTGTCTGCCAGTACCCAGTTTTCCACAAAAAAGAAAGGTTTTTATTTTTTAGTTTTGTTTTTTGTTAAACATAGCTTTTTCTGTAGTGTAGCTGCCCCTCCCCCCCCAATAACCCCATCCCCCTACCCTAGCACATCCTATTAATTTTTTTTTTTTAAAAAAAAAACGTTTTCTGCCCCCCTCTCTCTTCATTGGTGTCATTGGTGTCAGTGGTTGCTCCGCGCGCGCATATACACACACATGCACACGCGCGCGCCCCCGCAGGCCCCCCTCCGCACGCTCCCAGCATCCGGCGTGCACAAAGCACTTGCAGGAACCAGATGCCGGGGAGCGATGGGCCGCCCACCCGCCTCCCCTGTAAGCTCCCACCCACCAACGAACGGCACCATCGCTACCGGTGCAGAGAGAGCCACAGAGTGGCTCTCTCTGCATCGGATGTTTTTCAAAGGGTATTGCAGGATGCCTCAATATCGAGGCATCACTGCAATACCCTGAGAGCTGCTGGAAGCGATTGCGATCGCTTCCAGCACTCTCTTAGACAACTGACGTACCAGGTACGTCCATTGTCACTAACTGTCAGGTTTTGCAGGACGTACCTGGTACGTCAGTTGTCATTAAGGGGTTAAGGTAAAGGGAAATAAAAATAAAAAACTAAAATAATATGGTTGCATAAGTGTTAACACCCTTAAACTAATACTTTATTGAAGCACCTTTTGATTTTATTACAGCACTCAGTCTTTTTGGGTATGAGTTTTTCAGCATGGCATATCTTGACTTGGCAAGATTTGCCCACTCTTCTTTGCAAAAACACTCTAAATCTGTCAGAAAGCGAGGGCATCTCCTGTGCATAGCCCTCTTCAGATCACCCCACAGATTTTGAATTGGATTCAGGTCTGGGCTCTGGCTGGGCCATACCAAAACTTTAATCTTCTTCTGGTGAAGCCATTCCTTTGTTGATTTGGATGTATGCTTTGGGTCGTTGTCATGCTGAAAGATGAAGTTCCTCTTCATGTTCAGCTTTCTAGCAGAAGCCTGAAGGCTTTGTGCCAATATTGTCTGGTATTTGAAACTGTTCATTATTCCCTCTACCTTGACTAAGGCCCCAGTTCCAGCTGAAGAAAAACAGCCCCAAAACATGATGCTGACACCACCATGCTTCACTGTGGGTATGGTGTTCTTTTGGTGATATGCAGTGTTGTTTTTGCGGCAAACATATCTTTTGGAATTATGGCCAAAAAGTTCAACTTTGGTTTCATCAGACCAGAACACCTTTTGCAACATGCTTTTGGGAAACTTCAGTTGTGTTTTTGCAAAATTTAGCCGGGCTTGGATGGGTTTTTTTTGTAAGAAAAGGCTTCCGTCTTGCCACTCTACCCCATAGCCCAGACATATGAAGAATATGGGCAATTGTTGTCACATGTACCACACAGCCAGTACTTGCCAGATATTCCTGCAGCTCTTTTAATGTTGCTGTAGGCCTCTTGGCAGCCTCCCAGACCAGTTTTCTTCTCGTCTTTTCAGCAATTTTGGAGGGACATCCAGTTCTTGGTAATGTTGCTGTTGCACCATATTTTCTTCACTTGATGATGACTGTCTTCAGTGTGATACCTTTTAACAATGAGATCCCTCTGATGCTTTAGAAACTCTCTCCGGACCATGGCTTTTGCTGTAGGATACGACTAACAAAATGTCAGGAAAGACCTACTAGAGCAGCTGAACTTTATTTGGGGTTAATCAGAGGCACTTTAAATGATGATAGATGTGTACTGACTCCTATTTAACATGATTTTCAATGTGATTGCTTAATTCTAAACACAGCTACATCCCCAGTTATAAAAGGGTGTTCACACTTATGCAACCATATTATTTTAGTTTTTTTATTTTTATTTCCCTTTACCTAAAAGATTTCAGTTTGTTTTTCAATTGAGTTGTACAGTTTATAGGTCACATTAAAGGAGGAAAAACTTCTGAAATGATTTCTCTGTGTCTCATTTTTTTACATCACAGAAACCTGACATTTTAACAGGGGTGTGTAGACTAGAAGCACACTCACAGGAACGAACAACCGGCTCAATACCATTGTTCGCCTGTTCTATGGAGATTTACGCCCTGTGTGCAGCTTCTTTTAGCCCAGTAAAGCTTTTCACAGAGAAAAACTTTCCTGTAGTATATCAGTCTGATCCTGACTATTACAGTCAGTCCAGCGCCGAAATACCAGGCAATTCCTCTCTGAACAAGGAACACAGCAACCCCAGACGATCGTTTCGGCCTTCATTGGGACTCGCTCAGTGTGCTTAGGGGAATAAGGCTACACCTCACTGACAAGGAGTGAACGTCTGTTTTCCCCTTTTTCCCATAGAGAGACTAAATACACACATAGATAAGCACACTCACAGGAACGAACAACCAGCTCAATACCATTGTAGCCTGTTCTATGACGATATACCACCTGGGTGCAGCTTATTTTAGCCCAGTAATGCTTTTCACAGAGTAGAACTTTCCTGTAGCATATCAGTCTGATCCCGCCTATTACAGTCAGTCTTACCTCAGGAAGGTAAGCTCAGGAACGAGCAAGTGTCTAAAGTACTATATGACAGCAGTTTTGCAAGAATGTAATAATGGAAGTAAACTGGAAAGTGTCTTAAAATTGCATGCTCTTTCTGAATCATAAACGTTAATTTTGACTTTAGTGTCCCTTTAATTATTAATTCTTACAACTTAAAGGGACACTTAACGCAATTTTTTTCTTTCATGATTCAGGTAGAGAATACAAAGTTAAAAAACATTCCAATGTACTTCTATTATCTAATTTGCTTAATTCTTTACATATCTTTTGTTGAAGAAAAGAACATTTATGCTTACCTGATAAATTTATTTCTTTTTTTACACGATGAGTCCACGGATCATCTTAATTACTAATGGGATATTCACCTCCTGATCAGCAGGAGGAAGCAAAGAGCAACACAGCAGAGCTGTTAAATAGCTCCTCCCTTCCCTCCCACTCCTGTCATTCGACCGAAGTTAGGAAGAGAAAGGAAAAGCCAAGGTGCAGAGGTGTCCTTAGTTTACAATAACCCACAACCTGTCTAAAAGAATAGGGCGGGCAGTGGACTCATCGTGTCAAAAAAGAAATAAATTTATCAAGTAAGCATAAATTTTCTTTTCTTTTTTAAGACAGGATGAGTCCACGAATCATCTTAATTACTAATGGGATGCAATACCCAAGCTAGAGTACACAGGTGATACGGGAGGGACAAGACAGGTAACCTAAACGGAAGGCACCACTGCGTGAAGAACCTTTCTCCCAAAAGCGGCCTCAGCCGAAATAAAGTATCAAAGTTGAAGAACTTTGAAAAAGTGTGAAGAGAGGACCAAGTTGCAGCCTTGCAAACTGTTCCACAGAAGCTCCACTCGTGAATTCCCAAGAGGAAGCAACAGCCCTCGTGGAATAATCCGTAACTCTCTCTGGAGGCTGCTGTCCAGCAGTCTCATATGCAAAAACGTATGATACTCTTTAGACAAAAAGAAAGAAGTAGCCGTAGCCTTCTGTCCCTTACGTTTTCCTGAGAAAACTTTAAAGTACGGACCACGTCCAAATTGTACAGAGTCGTTCCATCTGAGAAGGAGGATTAGGACACAAGGAAGGAACAACAATCTCCTGATTATTGTTCCGATCAGAAACAACCTTAGGAAGAAATCCTAATTTAGTAAGTAAAAACTACCTTATCTTAATGGAAAATAAGGTATAGAGACTCATGCTGCAATGCCAAGAGCTCTGACACTCTACGAGCAGAAGAAATAAAACTTTCCAAGATAATAACTTAATATCTAATGAATGTATAGACTCAAACGGAGCCCCTAGAAGAACTTTGAGAACTAAAGTCAGATTCCATGGAGGAGTAACTGGTTTGAACACAGGCTTGATCCTGACCAAGGCCTGACAAAATGATTGAACATCTGGAACATCCACCAGACGTTTGTGAAACAAAATAGATAAGGCCGAGATTTGAGCCTTTAGAGAACTAGTCGATAAGCCTTTCACCAAACCTTCTTGGAGAAAAGACAAAATTCTAGGAATCCTAACTCTACTCCCCGAGTAGCCCTTGGATTCACACCAATAGAGATATTTATGCTATATCTTATTGTAAATCTTCCTAGTTACAGGCTTACGAGCCCAAATCATAGTTTTTATGACCAAGTCAGAAAAACCTCGCTTGGATAGAAGTAAGCATTCATCTCCAAGCAGACAGCTTACTAAGAAAACAGAATTTATGTTTACCTGATAAATTACTTTCTCCAACGGTGTGTCCGGTCCACGGCGTCATCCTTACTTGTGGGATATTCTCTTCCCCAACAGGAAATGGCAAAGAGCCCAGCAAAGCTGGTCACATGATCCCTCCTAGGCTCCGCCTACCCCAGTCATTCGACCGACGTTAAGGAGGAATATTTGCATAGGAGAAACCATATGTTACCGTGGTGACTGTAGTTAAAGAAAATAAATTATCAGACCTGATTAAAAAAACCAGGGCGGGCCGTGGACCGGACACACCGTTGGAGAAAGTAATTTATCAGGTAAACATAAATTCTGTTTTCTCCAACATAGGTGTGTCCGGTCCACGGCGTCATCCTTACTTGTGGGAACCAATACCAAAGCTTTAGGACACGGATGAAGGGAGGGAGCAAATCAGGTCACCTAAATGGAAGGCACCACGGCTTGCAAAACCTTTCTCCCAAAAATAGCCTCAGAAGAAGCAAAAGTATCAAATTTGTAAAATTTAGAAAAAGTGTGCAGTGAAGACCAAGTCGCTGCCTTACATATCTGATCAACAGAAGCCTCGTTCTTGAAGGCCCATGTGGAAGCCACAGCCCTAGTGGAGTGAGCTGTGATTCTTTCAGGAGGCTGCCGTCCGGCAGTCTCATAAGCCAATCGGATAATGCTTTTAATCCAGAAGGAGAGAGAGGTAGAAGTTGCTTTTTGACCTCTCCGTTTACCAGAATAAACAACAAACAAAGACAAAGTTTGTCTGAAATCCTTAGTAGCTGCTAAGTAAAATTTGAGAGCACGAACTACATCCAAGTTGTGCAACAAACGTTCCTTCTTTGAAACTGGATTAGGACACAAAGAAGGCACAACTATCTCCTGGTTAATGTTTTTGTTAGAAACAACCTTTGGAAGAAAACCAGGTTTAGTACGCAAAACCACCTTATCTGCATGGAACACCAGATAAGGAGAAGAACACTGCAGAGCAGATAATTCTGAAACTCTTCTAGCAGAAGAAATTGCAACCAAAAACAAAACTTTCCAAGATAATAACTTAATATCAACGGAATGTAAGGGTTCAAACGGAACCCCCTGAAGAACTGAAAGAACTAGGTTGAGACTCCAAGGAGGAGTCAAAATTTTGTAAACAGGCTTGATTCTAACCAGAGCCTGAACAAAGGCTAGAACATCTGGCACAGCTGCCAGCTTTTTGTGAAGTAACACAGACAAGGCAGAAATCTGTCCCATCAAGGAACTTGCAGATAATCCTTTTTCCAATCCTTCTCGAAGGAAGGATAGACTCTTAGGAATCTTAACCTTGTCCCAAGGGAATCCTGCAGATTCACACCAACAGATATACCAAATTATGTGGTAATTTTTCTGGTTACAGGCTTTCAGGCCTGAACAAGAGTATTAATAACAGAATCTGAGAACCCTCGCTTTGATAAGATCAAGCGTTCAATCTCCAAGCAGTCAGCTGGAGTGGGTCGAACGGACCTAGAACAAGAAGGTCTCTCAAAGGTAGCTTCCATGGTGGAGCCGATGACATATTCACCAGATCTGCATACCAAGTCCTGCGTGGCCACGCAGGAGCTATCAAAATCACCGACGCCCTCTCCTGATTGATCCTGGCTACCAGCCTGGGGATGAGAGGAAACGGCGGGAACACATAAGCTAGTTTGAAGGTCCAAGGTGCTACTAGTGCATCCACTAGAGCCGCCTTGGGATCCCTGGATCTGTACCCGTAGTAAGGAACTCTGAAGTTCTGACGAGAGGCCATCAGATCCATGTCTGGAATGCCCCACGGTTGAGTGACTTGGGCAAAGATTTCCGGATGGAGTTCCCACTCCCCCGGATGCAATGTCTGACGACTCAGAAAATCCGCTTCCCAATTTTCCACTCCTGGGATGTGGATAGCAGGCAGGTGGCAGGAGTGAGACTCCGCCCATAGAATGATTTTGGTCACTTCTTCCATCGCTAGGGAACTCCTTGTTCCCCCGTGATGGTTGATGTATGAACTTGGCCCTCGCTAGCTGAGGCCAAGCTTTGAGAGCATTGAATATCGCTCTCAGTTCCAGAATATTTATCGGTAGAAGAGATTCTACCCGAGACCAAAGACCCTGAGCTTTCAGGGATCCCCAGACCGCGCCCCAGCCCATCAGACTGGCGTCGGTCGTGACAATGACCCACTCTGGTCTGCGGAAGGTCATCCCTTGTGACAGGTTGTCCAGGGACAGCCACCAACGGAATGAGTCTCTGGTCCTCTGATTTACTTGTATCTTCGGAGACAAGTCTGAATAGTCCCCATTCCACTGACTGAGCATGAACAGTTGTAATGGTCTTAGATGAATGCGCACAAAAGGAACTATGTCCATTGCCGCTACCATCAAACCTATCACTTCCATGCACTGCGCTATGGAAGGAAGAGGAACGGAATGAAGTATCCGACAAGAGTCTAGAAGTTTTATTTTTCTGGCTTCTGTCAGAAAAAATCCTCATTTCTAAGGAGTCTATTATAGTTCCCAAGAAGGGAACCCTCGTTGACGGAGATAGAGAACTCTTTTCCACGTTCACTTTCCATCCGTGAGATCTGAGAAAGGCCAGGACAATGTCCGTGTGAGCCTTTACTTGAGGAAGGGACGACGCTCGAATCAGAATGTCGTCCAAGTAAGGTACTACAGCAATGCCCCTTGGTCTTAGCACCGCCAGAAGGGACCCTAGTACCTATGAGAAAATCCTAGGAGCAGTGGCTAATCCGAAAGAAAACGCCACGAACTGGAAATGCTTGTCCAGGAATGCAAACCTTAGGAACCGATGATGTTCCTTGTGGATAGGAATATGTAGATACGCATCCTTGAAATCCACCTTGGTCATGAATTGACCTTCCTGGATGGAAGGAAGAAGTGTTCGAATGGTTTCCATCTTGAACGATGGAACCTTGAGAAACTTGTTCAAGATCTTGAGATCTAAGATTGGTCTGAACGTTCCCTCTTTTTTGGGAACTATGAACAGATTGGAGTAGAACCCCATCCCTTGTTCTCCTAATGGAACAGGATGAATCACTCCCATTTTTAGCAGGTCTTCTACCCAATGTAAGAATGCCTGTCTTCTTATGTGGTCTGAAGACAACTGAGACCTGTGGAACCTCCCCCTTGGAGGAAGCCCCTTGAACTCCAGAGAATAACCTTGGGAGACTATTTCTAGCGCCCAAGGATCCAGAACATCTCTTGCCCAAGCCTGAGCGAAGAGAGAGAGTCTGCCCCCCACCAGATCCGGTCCCGGATCGGGGGCCCGCATTTCATGCTGTCTTGGTAGCAGTGGCAGGTTTCCTGGCCTGCTTTCCTTTGTTCCAGCCTTGCATAGGTCTCCAGGCTGGATTGGCTTGAGAAGTATTACCTTCCTGCTTAGAGGACGTAGCCCTTGGGGCTGATCCGTTTCTGCGAAAGGGACGAAACTTAGGTTTATTTTTGGTCTTGAAAAGACCTATCCTGAGGAAGGGCGTGGCCCTTGCCCCCAGTGATATCAGAGATAATCTCTTTCAAGTCAGGGCCAAAGAGTGTTTTCCCCTTGAAAGGAATGTCAAGCAATTTGTTCTTGGAAGACGCATCCGCTGCCCAAGATTTTAACCAAAGCGCTCTGCGCCACAATAGCAAACCCAGAATTTTTTCGCCGCTAACCTAGCCAATTGCAAGGTGGCGTCTAGGGTGAAAGAATTAGCCAATTTAAGAGCACGAATTCTGTCCATAATCTCCTCATAAGAAGAAGAATTACTAATAATCGCCTTTCCTAGCTCATCAAACTAGAAACACGCGGCTGCAGTGACAGGGACAATGCATGCAATTGGTTGTAGAAGGGAACCTTGCTGAACAAACATCTTTAGCAGACCTTCTAATTTTTTATCCATAGGATCTTGGAAAGCACAACTATCTTCTATGGGTATAGTGGCGCGCTTGTGTAGAGTAGAAACCGCCCCCTCGACCTTGGGGACTGTCTGCCATCAGTCCTTTCTGGGGTCGACTATAGGAAAACAATTTTATAAATATGGGGGGAGGTACTAAAGGTATACCGGGCCTGTCCCATTCTTTACTAACAATGTACGCCACCCGCTTGGATATAGGAAAAGCTTCGGGGGGCCCCGGGGCCTCTAAGAACTTTTCCATTTTACATAGTGGTTCTGGAATGACCAGATAATCACAATCATCCAAATTGGATAACACCTCCTTAAGCAGAGCGCGGAGATGTTCCAACTTAAATTTAAAAGTAATCACATCAGGTTCAGCTTGTTGAGAAATGTTTCCTGAATCTGAAATTTCTCCCTCAGACAAAACCTCCCTGGCCCCCTCAGACTGGTGTAGGGGCCCTTCAGAAACCATATCATCAGCGTTCTCATGCTCTACAGAATTTTCTAAAACAGAGCAGTCGCGCTTTCGCTGATAAGTGGGCATATTGGCTAAAATGTTTTTGATAGAATTATCCATTACAGCCGTTAAATGTTGCATAGTAAGGAGTATTGGCGCACTAGATGTACTAGGGGCCTCCTGTATGGGCAAGACTGGTGTAGACGAAGGAGGGGATGATGCAGTACCATGCTTACTCCCCTCACTTGAGGAATCATCTTGGGCATCATTTTAACTAAATTTTTTAATGACATAAAATACATATAGTTAATGAGAAGGAACCTTGGTTTCCCCACAGTCAGAACACAATCTATCTGGTAGTTCAGACATGTTAAACAGGCATAAACTTGATAACAAAGCACAAAAAACGTTTTAAAATAAAACCGTTACTGTCACTTTAAATTTTAAACTAAACACACTTTATTACTGCAATTGCGAAAAAGCATGAAGGAATTGTTCAAAATTCACCAAAATTTCACCACAGTGTCTTAAAGCCTTAAAAGTATTGCACACCAAATTTGGAAGCTTTAACCCTTAAAATAACGGAACCGGAGCCGATTTTATATTTAACCCCTTTACAGTCCCTGGAATCTGCTTTGCTGAGACCCAACCAAGCCCAAAGGGGAATACGATACCAAATGATGCCTTCAGAAAGACTTTTCTATGTATCAGAGCTCCACACACATGCAGCTGCATGCCATGCTGTCCTCAAAAACAAGTGCGCCATACCGGCGCGAAAATGAGGCTCTGACTATGATTAGGGAAAGCCCCTAAAGAATAAGGTGTCTAAAACAGTGCCTGCCGATATAATCATATCAAAATACCCAGAATAAATGATTCCTCAAGGCTAAATATGTGTTAATAATGAATCGATTTAGCCCAGAAAATGTCTACAGTCTTAATAAGCCCTTGTGAAGCCCTTATTTACTATCTTAATAAACATGGCTTACCGGATCCCATAGGGAAAATGACAGCTTCCAGCATTACATCGTCTTGTTAGAATGTGTCATACCTCAAGCAGTAAGAGACTGCACACTGTTCCCCCAACTGAAGTTAATTGCTCTCAACAGTCCTGTGTGGAACAGCCATGGATTTTAGTTACGGTGCTAAAATCATTTTCCTCATACAAACAGAAATCTTCATCTCTTTTCTGTTTCAGAGTAAATAGTACATACCAGCACTATTTTAAAATAACAAACTCTTGATTGAATAATAAAAACTACAGTTAAACACTAAAAAACTCTAAGCCATCTCCGTGGAGATGTTGCCTGTACAACGGCAAAGAGAATGACTGGGGTAGGCGGAGCCTAGGAGGGATCATGTGACCAGCTTTGCTGGGCTCTTTGCCATTTCCTGTTGGGGAAGAGAATATCCCACAAGTAAGGATGACGCCGTGGACCGGACACACCTATGTTGGAGAAATTAGATTTGGGTGAAGGAAGGACCCTTAAATTAGAAGGTCCTTCCTCAACGGAAGTATCCACGGAGGTAGAGATGACAAATCCACCAGATCCGCATACCAAATCCTGCGAGAATCAGGCTGGAGAAAACTTCCGGAAGAAAATACTGCCTGCTCAAAAAGTCCGCCTCCCAGTTTTCCACCCCTGGAATGTGGATCTCCGACAGGCAACAAGAATGGGCCCCCGCCCACTGAATTATCGTGATTACCTCTGTCATCGCTAAGGAACTCCTCGTTCCTCCCTGATGATTGATGTCAACCACTGAAGTTATGTTGTCCGACTGGAACCTGATAAACTGAGCCGAGACTAACTGAGGCCAGTCCAGAAAAGCATAGAAGATCACTCTCCGCTCCAGGATGTTTTTAAGAAGAACAGACTCTGACTGAGTCCAAATACCTTGTCTCCTGCTCCAGTAGTATTCGAGGAGACAAATCCGCATAATCTCCGTTCCATTTGCCTGAGCATGCTTAACTGCAGAGATCTGAGGCAGAACCGAGCAAACGGGAAGATGTCCATTGCTGCCACCATCTGCCCGATTACCTCCATGCACTGTGCCACTGATGGCCGAGGAGTGGACTGAAGGAACCGAAAAGTATCGATAAGCTTTGATTTCCTGACTAACGGCAGAAAAATCTACAATGATAGGGAGTCCATTATAGTTCCCAAGAAAGTTACCCTTGTATTTGGTACTAAGGAACTCTCTTCCAAATATACCTTCCACCCGTGAGATCGCAGGAAGGATAACACCAAGTCAGTGTGGAATCTCGCTTGTTCTAATGATGGGACCTGTTCTAGGATGTCGTCCAGATAGGGCACCACTACAGTGTCCCCTAACCGAAGAACCACCCTTAATAAGCCCAGAACCGTTGAGCTTTTTTTTTTTTTTTTTTTTTGTTTTTTTTTTTAATTCTGGGAGCTGTGGTAAGACCGAAGGGAAGAGTCACGAACTGGTAATGTTTGTCCAGAAAGGAAAAACCTTGGCAACTCGTGATAATTCTCGAGAATGGTAACGTGCAGGTATGCGTCCTTTTTTAAACCACTGTTGTCATAAATTGAGCCCCTTGGATCAGAGGAAGAATGGAACGAATAGCTTCCATCTTGAAGGACGGTACTCTGAAAAATTTGTTTAGACTCTTGAGATCTAAAATTGGGCCGAAGGTTACCTCTTATTTGGTAACCACGAACAGACTGGAGTAAAAACCCCGACCCTGTTCCAGTATTGGAACCAGAAAAATCACTCCCAGGCTGGGCAGGTCTCTTACACAGCGTAAGAACGCCTCTCTTCTTTCGTGAAAGTAGAAAACCTTCCTCTGAGAGAAAAACTATTGAACTCTATTTAGTATCCCTTGGACACTATGTCTATTGTCCAGGAATACTGAACAACTGTAACCCAAGCCTGAGTGAAGAAGGAAGCCTGCCCACTACAAGATCCGGTCCCGGACCAGGGACATGCCTTTCCTGCTGTCTTTGATTTGACAGCAGGCTTTTTGTATTATTATCATTTTATTCCATGATGATGATTCTTGATGAGAAGATGATAATCTCTGACAGGCCAGGTCCAAACAAGGTCTTCCCCTTGTAAGGAATCGTCAAAAGATTATACTAAGATGAAGCAACCGCAGACCAAGAACTTTCCGTAACGCTCTGCTGCCATATGGCAAAGCCTGAAATCTCAGCTCTCAGCCTAAAAACCTGAAGGGGAGCATCTGAAATAAAGGAGTTTGTTAGCTGAATCGCCTGTATCCTATACTGGAATTCCTCAAGAGGAGTGTCTGTCCGAATATGATCAGACAATGCATCAACCAGTACGCCGCCGCCGCACTAGTAAGAAAGCAATACAAACCGTAGGTAATTTTAACCCCTGACGGACACACATCCTTTGATAGGATCAGTTCTATTTGGAGAAAAGGGGGATCCAAAGCTTCTACCATGAAGGGCACGTCAAATTGTTTATATAGCTTACTGGACCTATTAGGTAGCATCCTTACGTAGCAAACGTGGGGTGTACAAGCTTGTACAACCTCAGAACTAAACAAAGGAATTACCCAGACAGGGTCTGAGATTTCCACCTTATATGCTACCAAAGTATCTTCCTTTACCTCATGGAAGAAAATTCGGAATATCTACTACAGTATCAGCAAAATGAACTGATTAAATACATATCCTCAGTTGTTTTCCCTACAGTATGAGGAAAAACAACCAATGCCACAGATATCACTTCAATGATATTGGGAGGCGATCTCTTGTAAAGTAACTCCCTGTGCAGTTAATGAGGAAGCGCAGGGCACTGCATGTGTGTGTGTTTTTTGTCTATACCTATAGAAAAATCTCTCACAACATAAAGAACAGAGAAAGGGAATGGTGGTACCACATTTATCTTCAAATATTAAGGAGACACTATGTAGGGTCTCTGTGACCAGTCTGACTCGCATATAGTAGAGTATCAAATAAAAAAAACAGAAAAAAACGTTACTGTCTTTTTAATTTTTAAAGTGTAACTTTTTTTTTTATGCACATTATTGGTGTAACCCTTATTAATTATCACTGTGAGGTACTTGAGCTTTAGTGTAAACATGACCTATTCAGTACATAATATTGTAACCCCTTCTACGCCTCAGCAAACCTAGCTGAGGCGCCTGCCAGCCCTGCTGCACATCAAAAATGCCGGACTCATGGCTGTAGGACTGTCCGGTACAGAGAGCAAACACCTAGATGTTATTTTTAAATAAGCTCCATGCGTGCTAACTCTCTCAAAACTAGAGCTGCTAATAATCGATTATGAAAATAGTTGGCAACAACAAATCTCATAATCGATTAGTTGGTTTGCAATTAGTTGTCTGTGCACAGCACCAGCTGCTTCACTCCAATGAGCTTAGCCTAAAGGACGTCTACAGACATTTACTTTTTACTTTTTTAGGACAGTATAAGTTTCTTTTTGATTTGGGACTATGCTTTGCATGATATAGTGTCAAGCTTGTTATTTACACCATGCCCTAGATTGATGGCATTTGTTATATGAATTGATGCCACTATTACCTGTTTACACAATTTTTAGCTGATCGCTTGCTATTGCTGATTATATGTACTCTATAGATAAATGTGTAAGGCTGTTTCCTGTTACTGATATATAGTCTTTAGCCCTTTTGTCTTTTTTATGTTTTTGCTTTTAATATTTTTAATTAATTGTAATATGTACCAAATTCAACCTCTGTAAGTATATATCTGTATATATATATGTTATTTTAAGAGGGGACTAGATATTTTTCCCCCTTACCTTATAGCTGGTTGTTTACCATTGCATATAGATATTCAAGATATTTTTATGTCAGAATGAAGTCCAGGCTTACTTTAAGAGTTCCCTTGCAATGGTGGAGAGCTAACAAAGATAAATAGCACACCTTGTTTAAATTGGCAAAACCCTACTTACGCATCTCAGGCACCTCAACACCATCTAAGTGCCTCTTCTCTGCTGCAGGCAAAATAGCTTGCAAAAAAGAGAGCCAGCCTCAGCACGAAGCATGTGGACATTTTTACATTTCAATGCAAAGTTTCTGAAAAAGTGAATAACAGAATGGTATAAACAGTGGTAGTCTACCTCTTACTAGTTCTACCTCTTTTCAAAAAGTTTGTGGTTTTGTTTTGCTTAATTATAAAAAATTGTTCTGCTGCTTAAAAAATTGGACTAACAGTTGTGTTAATGTACAGTTTTAGTCTAAAGTTTATACTTATAACATTCAGTATGCGGATTTTACTTTAAAATATAGGAAAAAATTATTTATTTATTTTTTAGTCAATTAATCGAAAAAATAAATCGGCCGATTAATCGATTATGAAAATAATAGTTAGTTGCAGCCCTACTCAAAACTAAAGCTCAGGGCGCTGCTGGGAAACGATTCTAACATACAGCAGCGAGTTCTAACTAGCAGTCTAGTGCGCATGTCTGTGGGTCTTGCTCCGACGTCAGAGAAACTCAAGCCTTTTGCGCTGACCCCTCTGTTCCTTCCGATAACGTAAGCATAGTACAGTGGAATGCAACAACCTTGGCGCCACACCAAAACTTTGCCCATCGTGGGCGTTACCAAAATCCATCTCCCGGTCACCATTAATGTTTAACAAGTGTAAGGCGCCGGGAGAACACCAAGTGTGTAACTGTCAGTCAGCCCCACAGTCCAAACGTGAAGCATCACACTGAACTCGCAAGCACTAGCCTATATAAAAATGTAAAGTGCTGAGCCGCAGCCAGTCCCAGACATACAGTCTAAACAAGGAACAACCACACATGGAGCCTGCAGTATTAAGCAACATGCAACATATAAGGTCACTGTCAGTCCCAGACACACAGGACAAACATCCACTCCACAGTGAGCCCGCAGCACTAGCCCACATCATCATTTAAAGTATTGAATAGCTGATAGCCTCACACTGAGCTTGCAGTAATATGTATATCAATCTGCAAAGTCCCGGTCGGCTAGTAATCAACCGCCGGGAGGAGAGCTAATGTATTACATACAGCCCCATGCGATCAACTGACCAAGGAGTCCCCTAAAACGCCTAGGAGAAAAACCCTGTAACCCTTAATAAAGAGTCAAATTTAATTAGTTCTAAATAAAAAATACAGTGTCTAACCGTCTTCTGAGATACTTCTACTCCCCAGAAAGAAAGTCAGCACTTACCTCATTTTCTGCCTGACAACAAGGCAGTTCCAGGGTTAAGAAGTCCTCTCCCTCCTATAGACCTGAAATATAACGAAAGTCCTGAGTAAATATCCCTCAGGTTTTCTTGGTAAGGGCAGCATTAGTATGGAAGGCGCAGTGAGAATTATGTCCCACAAGTTCCCATTGCTCTAAAGCCACCAAAGCTCTCCTGTAGAGACTGATATGGACTACGGCTACACCCTAGAACAAAGCAGCACACTCTGGCACTACTTTAAAAATAATAAACTCTTGAGCGAAGAATGTAATCTAACACCTCACTTTACCTCTTCCTATTACTAACGTAGGCAAAAAGAATGACTGCAGTGGGAGGGGAGGGAATGGAGGAGCTATTTAACAGCTCTGCAGTGGTGCTCTTTGCCTCCTCCTGCTGACCAGGAGGTGAATATCCCATTAGTAATTAAGATGATCCATGGACTCATTGTGTCTTAAAAAAGAAATAGCAATGCATATGGGTGAGCCAATCACAGGAGGCATTGAAGTGCAGCTACCAATCAGCAGCTACTGAGCATATCTAGATATGCTTTTCAGCAAATAATATCAAGAGAATGAAGCAAATTAGATAATAGAAGTAAATTAGAAAGTTGTTTAAAATAGCTTGCTCTTTCTAAATCACAAAAGAAAAAAATTGGGTTTCATGTCCTTTTAAGAAGCAGGGAGTAAAACCATTTTTCTGTTTTCTTAAAGAGAAATGAAACTCAATTTTTTTTAAAAAAATAATTCAGACCGAGTATACAATTAAAAAAAAAAAAAAAAGTTTCCAATTTACTCCTGTTATCAAATTTGCTTTATTCTCATGTAATTTTTTGTTGAAGAGATAACTAAATAGGTAATACAATGATATGATTGAAATAGCCAAAGAAAATCATATTATCAGCAATAAAGAATTTAAAATTCTTAAAGATAACAAATCCCAGAGTTTCCACACTATACCTTATCCCTAAAATACACAAAAACATCACCAATCCCCCCGGATGGCCAATTGTATCTGGCAATGGCTGTCTAACAGAAAAAGCAAGTATCTATGTGGATAAGAGATTAAGATGTTTTGTTGAGGAATTATCCTCATATGTTAGAGATACAACAGAAGTACTCCAACGATTAGACGGTATTCAATTAGCACCAGAAACTTGGCTAGTTACCGCTGATTTAGAATCGCTGTATACTAGTATAGTGCATATCTATGGTATAAAAGCAGTACAACACTTTCTTGACCTAGATCCTACTGAATCTAAAGAACATAACTCTTTCATTTTGGAACTAGTTAAATTATATTAAATCACAATTTTTTCGTATTCAATGACCCACATTACTTAGAAGTTCGCGGAACAGCGATGGGCACGGCATGTGCACCCACATATGCCAATCTGTTTTTAGGGTGGTGGGAGAAAGAGATGGTATTTTCTGACAATAATGCTATGTACATGCAGCAAATACCATTATGGCTCCGCTATATTGACGACATCCTCTTTATTTGGGAAGGATCCAAAATGGATCTTGATGCATTTCTAATGAAACTTAATCTAAATAAAATCAATGTCAAATTGACATAAGACTGTAGTCAATCTGAGATAAGTTTCTTAGATCTTAAAATATCAAAAGATGAGGATGGCAATTTAATAACGGATCTATTTCGCAAGCAAACTGCCACCAACTCTATTTTACATCACACTAGTGCACATGCCAGAAGTACCCTAAGATCACTACCAACTGGGGAATTTTTAAGGATACACAGAAATTGTTCATCTGAAAAAATCTTTTAAGTAAGAGCCACATAACTAGAGATCAGACTCAAAGCAAGAGGCTATAGTAATAGGAGCCTGAAAAAAGTGAAATACAGGGCTCTATAAACTTCAAGGAAAGATTTATTATTCCCGAAACCCAAAAAAATGGATGATCAAACAAGACTTATAACTACCTTTAATTCACAAATTAAAGATGTAACTAACATCATACAAAAATCTTGGAGTATTCTTCAGAATGACCCCGATTTGAACAAAAGTCTTGGAGACAGAATATCCATTTGCTACAGAAGGTCAAGAAATCTTAAAGATAGACTGGTCCAAAGCCATTTCATTAAAAATAAATCAAAAAGCACCTACCAGGGAATTACCCATGCCGAAATTGTATTTACTGCTCTCATTCTATTCAAACAAACCAGATTACAGATAGATTTGGTAAAATACAAAAAATAAGATGACATTACGTGCAATACAAATGGTGTTATATATGAACTACAATGTAGTTGTAAACTGTATTATGTGGGTATGACCACACGACCACTAAAGAAAAGAGTGGGTGAACACATGAGCAATATAAGAAATGCAGAATCAGATCTGCATAAAGGTAAAAAAAATTACTAAAGTAGCAAAAAACAATTTCCACAAACATAGATCTAATACAGAGGCTCTATCGTATTTTGGCTTAGAGAAAGTTTCACTGGGTATCAGAAGTGGGGATTTTGAAAATGCACTCTTACAATCTGAGTGCAAATGGATTTACCTACTAAATTCCGTCAATCCAAATGGCTCAATGAAAACAACAACTACTATTTATTTCTACCTAAATAAACATTCCATATATAGTTATTTTAATACGCCTGTAAGATTAATTAAATCAACTTGATAAGTTAATTAAATTAAATAAAATAACCAATAGGGAAAAATCTTAAATATAAACTTGGAGTTAGAACTCATTACCTTAAAGGGACAGTATACTGTAAAATAGTTTTCCCTTAATTTGTTTACAATTGCTTTTTTTACCAACTGCAGAGTAAAACATTTATGAAAATTAGCTTTTTAAAGTTTATTTGTGTATATTAAAGCTCTTATTTTGGGTTTTGAAGCCACAACCTAATAAAATGGGTTGAGCTTGTAGGTATAATCAGATCTCATTACTGTATCACATTGTGTACATATACCTGCTTCTTTATCTTATATCTGTCCATAAAACAATCACCAGTACTTGGAGAGAACAATGGAAAATCAACATTTTATTACTTTATCTCTGCTATAGCCCACTGGGAGTGTAATTTCTTCTGCTGGCTGTGTTTACAAAGCTTATTTATAGCTTGGACCTGCGGCCACAAACTTTCAGAATAGGTGGGGATACCACATGCTAAATCAACTATTTCAAATGTCAATAGACGGGTAAAGGAGCTACTTGTAAACAATTTAATACACTCCAACAGGTTAAGTGGATCATTAGGAACAAATTAAAGGGGAGAACAATTTTGAGTAAACTGTCCCTTTAACTATTATTTTGGTTCACTTTTCCTCTCTTATCAACACTAGGTTGTTTATCACTTTAACTCAACATATTTTATTATCACCATTATTGGTTCACATTTTTTGTTGAGCACTATAGCATAAAACAACTAACACTCTTGTTTTATATTTTATATATATTTAGCACATTGAAGGTAGTTCAATCTGATTATAGGTATAATACCCCTCACGTTTCACTGTAAATATGTTTACACACACAGTCACTTCATTTTACACACGATTCCCTCTTATCATCTTACACATGAGCTGAGAGCACTCACATCAGTTCATACTTTTTCGTTTATTTAGTGATTTGGGGTTCCTAACCAATTTTAACTTCTATTTTTGTCCTATGTTCAATATAGTCCCCATGGTTACAAAATAAAATATTTATCATTCCACATATTGTGTAATTTATTAAAGATAGCAAATATATGAAAAAAATCTATGATCTCATGGGTTTTGAGAATATATCCGAAAAAATACTAAGTCCAATAATCCCTAATATTTTTACGTTCATAAACAATTCATATTAATTTGTTCACATGATATTCAATTTATTTAAAGAAGGAGAATTTCATACAGGTTGTGAGAACATGTATCGTGGATACTGGGCCCCATAGTTCATAATTAGAGGTTTTTCACACCACAGAACTAACAGTTATGATATAATACAGACTCAGCAAAGTATAGAAACAAAGAGAATTACGTTATGTGTCATAGTATTAATCAATATCAGAATAATCTTTGTTGATTTTATTAATGAGAATCATACATATGTGGTGTATGTTAGAAGTGATTCCTATTTGGAAGGCACAATGTATATAGGAAGGATTTTACAGATCAAAATATACATTCAAGATGTGCTCGATACATTCTCACATATGGATTGCTTTCTTATTGGTGGCTGTAATGACAAACAGTAACATTGACCAATCCTAATATGCAATACGTGTTTGCAAAAATATACAAGATATATTTCTGACACTTGTGCTAAGTAATTTTAAGCCGAGTCAAAACAAGCAATGTGCAGATACATATTTGATCAAATTTTTACACACTTTTCACATTGCATAGAGAGATATTTTATTTAAAAGCAAGACAGCACGGATATTATGTGCCAATCACAAATACATTGTGATGATTGTCAGCTGTATGATCAAATAGCAAAGAAAAATTACAAACATTGTAATGATTGACAGCTGTACGACCCAATAGTAAAGAAGAAGCACGGATATTTCACCCATGACAACTAACTTATTAGACATAGTATCAAACAAGTATAAAACAGCATATTAAAGATTACTTATGCAATTCTGCTAATTATTGTACACACAGCAATTGAAAACGAGTAAAGATTTGGTTTTAATCAATCTCAAGTATATATGGAATGAATAACGTAGCACCAACCAATTGGAACACACCATAAGGATTGACCCACCGTTATATCCAATCACCGGTCCCGAAAAAAGCCAAGCCTCTAGATTCTGCCAATCCGTATACAACATAGGGTATTTAAACCTCACGAGAACAGAGTGAGACTGCCCTTTGATACAGCCACTACGGCAAAACGCATCAGTGGCATCCCCCTCTCCCTTTCTTGCGTGGTTTTTTTCATGTTTTTAATTGCCATGTCTACTAAAACTATTTACGATAACTGATAGACACCCAATGTCATATAGACCGCTCTGAGGATTTACCTCACCCCAGTTTCAGAACGCTAATCTGGCCCAGGCCTTTATAGCCAAACAAACTTAATGGTAATAGCCAAGTTAAAGTAACCGAGGAGTGTGGCTCATATCTGAAGTTGATACTAACTGTAAACTAAAAGGTATAGATGTCTGGTATTTCCAGACCTGTGTATAAATAAGGTAACCCACAGGTAAAGATATAGGTATATTTGGAAGTCACAATTAACGGTAAATTAAATGGTATAGGTCTCTGGTATTTCCAGAGAATATATTAATCGGTCAACTAATAGGTACAGACTTTCTAATATTCTATTAATGCGAAGGCCATATATTTGGCACAAAACATCTAAAGTGGGGTACCTCCTCATTATATATCTATAAGTTACAACTAACAGTACACTCAAAGGTATAGGTTTCTGGTATTCCCAGAATATGCATCAATACAGTAAACCAGGTATAGGCTCTCAGTAACCCACTAATGTGGATGCTTTATACATAACTAAAACCAAGTATCTTTATGGGGCACTTCCATTAACAAAAATATTATTGGTATATTATTGTACAATCACGGATATAGATATCTAGTATCCCCCCTAATACATGTTTTATATATATTTGGAATTTAGCATCTGAAGTGGGACATATTTTCACTATATATTCCCATGGCCAATCAAATGATATAGGTCCTTGGTATTTCCAGTGAATGTATTAAGACGGTAAAGTAACAGGTATAGATATTTCAATATCTTCTCTATGCTAATGCTTTATATTTAATTGACATACTGTATAGCATTTGGTATGTGGTATATTTGTATCACATATCTGCAAAGTCATAACTAACGGCTAATTTAATGGTATAGGTCTTTGTAAAGAACATATTAACCTGTTGAACCACAGATATAGATTATCAGCATCCCACCAATCTGAATGCGATATATATTTGGAATCCAGTATCATTCACCTATGTAATTTACCTAATTCTGATCTGGTGGAGATTACAACAGTGGTTATTATTTTTCAGTTGTCTACCTATGAGATATTCTTGAGACCCTAACAGGGTTTTTCATTGTAATAGGGTCTATATACTGAAAGAGCCCTATTTTAGTAGGCATGTGCACATTTTAATGTTATATGTAAATCCCTAGTTTTTTAACCATAATAGTAAAAGTTATGTTTTATATTTCTTCTTCCTCAATATATTAAAATATTTCTTTATAACGTTCATGAGTGCTACATTTGTACTCTTTCATCAGTTCTTTACTGATTTGTTGTTAAATTTATGACCAGTACAAGCACCATTCCCTAGCAAACCATTATTACAAATGAGTATATAAAGGAGAATGTTTGTGATCTCAAGTAGTGCCATTGCTATTTCTTGCGATAACTAGATAGGTAGCTATACATGTCTGAAGCACTACATGGCAGGAAAAAGTGCTCTTGCTAATGTATAACATTCTTGCAAAACTGCTGTCATATAGTGCTTTAGACCAGTGATTTTTAACCTTTTTTTTGCCGTGGCACACTTTTTTACATTAAAAAATCCTGTGGCACACCACCATCCCAAAATTTTAAAAAAAATCACACATTGTAGCCTAATACAGCATATATATATACACATACACACAAACACACACATACTGTATGTATTGTGCTGTTATGCCATGCCTCCTACACACTACCCCTGCACTGGGAGTAAAAAACAAGCAAAGTTTAAAAAATATGTCACACTGTTGTCAGTCTGCCGTGGCACACCTGAGGATCTCTCACGGCACACTAGTGTGCCACGGCACACTGGTTGAAAAACACTGCTTTAGACACTTGCTCGTTACTGAGCTTAACTTCCTGCTTTTCAACAAAGGTTACCAAGAGAAAAAAAAAGAATCCTAAAAAAATCTCAGTATGATCTTTGAAAAATGCAACTAGTATACATGTGTTACTTATTGCAATTATGTTATTAAAGGGACCCAAATTTTTTCTTTCATGATTCAGATAGAGCATGGCATTTTAAGCAACTTTCTAATTTACTCCTATTATCAAATTTTCTTTATTCTCTTGGTATCTTTATTTGAAATGCAAGAATGTAAGTTTAGATGCCGGCCCATTTTTGGTGAACAACCTGGGTTGTCCTTGCTGATTGGTGGATAATTCATCCACCAATAAAAAAAAAGTGCTGTCCAGAGTGCTGAACTACGAAAAAAAGCTTAAATGCCTTCTTTTTCAATTAAAGATAGCAAAAGAACAAAGAAATCATGATAATAGGAGTAAATTAGAAAGTTGCTTAAAATTGAATGTTCTACATGAATCACAAAATATTTTTTTTTCGGTTCAGTGTCCCTTTAATTGCAACACAATGAGATAAATTAGGTTCTTTAATAAAGAGGGAGAAACACAGAGTATGGTTAGCATATGTGTGTACTTGGGGAAGCTGCTATTATAAAAAAAAGTATTGAGTGAACCATGTTTTTTTATGGGACTAATGTTCCATAGTAGAAGATAAATATTAGGAAGAATAAATCACTCACTATCCTAGCCCTTTAGTAAAAGAAGCCTCTTTGCAAATAAAATGATATTGAATAATAAGGTGCTTGATAAAAAAAAAGCTAATTATTCTTTTTGTTTTGAATATATAGAAACACATTTTATAAGTATTTTTGCATATATTATGTCAAATATTAATATTTTAGAACAGCTATCTAAGCTTTTAATACCAATTTGTTATTGTGCTAATGCAAGCACCACTGAAACGAGTAAACCTTCATATTGCAAGGTGTGATAGATAAGAAATGAACACAGTGTAGGGCCAGGGGGTATTGTGGAATGGTGAGAGGATTATCATGATGTGTCTTAGTCACTTTGAAGTGTCACAGTGGTGAAAAGGTGTAAGAATCTGAAACAGGGACTTCAGTGATACTTACACCTTCGCATGTATTTTCATACACACGTAATGTTGAATGTATTTCTATTTTCTATATATATCATCTTAAAGGAATAGTTTAGTCAAAATGGAACTTTCATGATTCAGATAGAGCATGCAATTTTAAGCAACTTTCTAATTTACTCCTATTAACAATTTTTCTTCGTTCTCTTCGTATCTTTATTTGAAAAAGAAAAAATGTAAGCTAAGGAGCCAGCCCATTTTAGGTTCAGCACCTGGGGAGCACTTGCTGATTGGTATCTAAATGTACCCACCAATCAGCAAGCACTACCCATGTTCTGAACCAAAAATGGGCCGGCTTCTACATTACATTGCATTTTTTCTTTTTCAAATAAAGATACCAAGAGAACAAAGAAAAATTAATAGGAGTAAATTATAAAGTTGCTTAAAATGACTGCTCTATCTGTATCATGAAAGTTTCATTTTGACTTGACTATTCCTTTAATTGTTTTCTGCCGACATATTTAATAACATATCTGCAATAGAAACATTCTATTTTGCGGAAGTGTAATCTAAAAGCAGTGTTAGGATAGCCTTATACATATCCCAGCTAAATATGTATTCCCCTAAAAGGACATTAAACACCTCTTGCTTTTGTGTTAAATTTGTAATTTATCCCACACTCTCCTAGAGAGGCCAAAAACCAACATTTGTAACCTAGGTTTTCAAAATGCTGCAAACACAGTTATAATAATACAGTACACGTTGTACCTCTGTAATTACCTTGTATCTATACCTCTGCAAATGTCCTCTTATTTCAGTTCTTTTGACAGACTTGCATTTTAACCAATCAGTGCTGACTCCTAGGTAACTTCTATCTATATAACACACATGAACTAACGCCCTCTAGTGGGGAAAAACGGTCAAAATGAATTCAGAGATAGAAATTAGCATATGAGCCTACCTAGGTTTCAACTAAGAATACCAAAGGAACAAAGTAAAATTGGTGATAAAAGTAAATTTGGAAAGTTGATTAAAATTACATGCCCTATTTGAATCATGAAAGTTAATTTTGGACTTGCCTGTCCTTTAAAAGGGATCTATATTTTAGGATCAAGACTTAGATTTTAATTCTTGAGGCTCAGAGAAGACAATATAGGGTCAGATTGGTGAAGTAGCTAAGGGAAGAGGCCTTTATACAGAAAAATAAGTAGGAACCAACTATCATACACAATTCACTCTTTCTTTCCAGGTTCTATATTGTTGTATATAGCTGGTGCAATTAATAATGGAGAAGTAACTGGACTCTAGTTAAACTGTGTCACTTAATAAGATATGATCTGGTGAGGCTGGATAGACTGGAAAGAGCTATACAAACTTCAGCCCACTGCTAAATAATTTGGTCTAGAAGTTATATTGCAATTTACTTCCAGCACCACAGTAACAGATGTCTGGTATAGGGATACTAAAAACACTTTGTTTAAAAACAAACATCTTGTTTGCTGCAACTGTTTTTTTATTTAAATAGTCAAACCACCCACCACCTGCCTTGTTTAGAGGTGCTAGTCTGGGCATTCTTTTCCGACAACAATGCTAGCCACATCCATTATGTTAGTATAACATTCTCTGCTTTGCAGCTGTTATCTTAAAGGGATAGTATAGTCAAAAGTAAACTTTCATGATACGGATAGAGCATGCAATTTTAAGCAACTTTCTAATTTACTCCTATTATAATTTTTTCTTCGTTCTCTTAGTATCTTTATTTTAAAATGCTGGAATATAAGCTTAGAAGCTGGCCCATTTTTGGTTCAGCACCTGCCAAAAATCAGCAAACGCTACCCAGGTGCTGAACCAAAAATGGGCGGCTCCTAAGGTTACTTTTCAGCTTTTTAAAAAAAAGATATCAAGAGAACAAAGAAAAATTGATAATATGAGCAAATTAGAAAGTTGTTTAAAATTGCATGCTCTATCTGAATCATGAAAGTTTATTGTTGACTACACTATCCTTTTAAGAAAATATATGTACCAGGGTTAGTTTCCACATTGTGTATTTCCAGTTCTGGAAATTAAAGAACCCACAATTTACAGAGCTAAATTACATGGAAAGGAAGCAAAACAACTAATGAAAGTATTTATTTTTTTACATTATGGATAACAAAACATATCAAAATCTCAAGGTGTTTACAGTCCCTTTAAGAAGTGAACCTCCAAAAATAACATAAAAAAAAATAAATGAAAAAAGTCAGTGGGTCCTGATCATCCAAGGGTTTAAAAGGAACTTCGATCAGTGCTAACTGCCTGATTAACTGATCTATTTAATCAGTCACTATTGACAGAAGTTGTTCCAGATGCTTGGAGAATAGCGACTGTAGTACCTCTTCATTAAAAGGGTAGTAGGGAAGAATCTGGTAACTACAGGCGAGTTAGTTTAACTTCAGTAGTAGGGAAATTAATAGAAAGTATATTAAAAGAAAGAATTATGATTTAAAGGGATACTGAACCCAATTTCTTTTCTTTCATGATTTAGATAGAGCATGAAATTTACTTTCTAATTTACTCCTATTATCAATTTTTCTTTGTTCCCTTGCTATCTTCATTTTAAAAGCAGGAATGTAAATCATAGCAGCCAGCCCATATTAGGTTCAGCACCATGGATTGGGCTTGCTTATTGGAGGCTTACATTTTCCCAGCAATAAGCAATCATAACCCAGGTTCTCAACTAAAAATGGGCCGGCTCCTATGCATCACATTCCTGTTTTTTAAATAAAGATAGCAAGAGAACAAAGACAAATTGTTAATAGGAGTAAATTAGAAAGTTGCTTAAAATTGCATGCTCTATCTTAATCATGAAATAAAAAAAATTAAACCCAATTTTTTTTTTTCATGATTCAGATAGAGAATACAATTTTAAACATTCCAATTTACTTTTGTTATCTAATTTGCTTCATTCTTTAGATATCCTTTGTTGAAGAATAGCGATGGACATGGGTGAGCCAATCACACAAGGAATCTATGTGCAGCCACCAATCAGCAGCTACTAAGCCTATCTAGATATGCTTTTCAGTAAAGGATTTCAAGAGAATTAAACAAATTAGATAATAGAAGTAAATTAGAAAGTTGTTTAAAATTGCATGCTTTTTCTAAACCATGAAAGAAAAAAAATTGTGTTTCCTATCCCTTTAACTGCTAACGACAGCTCTGAGCCGTCGCAAATTGTCCCAGTCAGGTGCCGACGATGGCTCAGAGCCGTTACTAGCACTCATCCACCTTGAGGGCAATCTGGGGGCTCCCACCTACTTCCACCCCGGCGATCTGGCATGAATAGTGAGAGGCATTCACAATTCGCGCAATGACGTCACCACGCAACTTTATTTAAAATGAACAATGGACAATATAGGGAAACAGGGGCATGCTGCTTAGAAGCCTGTATCTCAGGCATCTAAGCAGCTACAGACCCCCAAGACTTGGGTATCTGGGGAAAAAAAGTAAAAAAAAACTAATTTATGTAAGAACTTACCTGATAAATTAATTTCTTTTATATTGGCAAGAGTCCATGAGCTAGTGACGTATGGGATATACAATCCTACAAGGAGGGGCAAAGTTTCCCAAACCTCAAAATGCCTATAAATACACCCCTCACCACACCCACAATTCAGTTTAACAAAAAGCCAAGTAGTGGGGTAATAAAATAAGGAGTAAAAAAAAAGCATACAAAAAGAGGAACTGGAAATAAAATTGTGCTTTTTATACAAAAATCATAACCACCATAAAAAAGGGTGGGCCTCATGGACTCTTGCCAATATGAAATAAATGAATTCAGGTAAGTTCTTACATAAATTATGTTTTCTTTCATGTAATTGGCAAGAGTCCATGAGCTAGTGACGTATGGGATAGAAATGCCCAAGATGTGGGAGACCACAGAAGAGTCACTAGAAAAAAAAACAGCTGAAAAAATTAAATCCACAAAAAAATAAGTCTTTTTTTTAAAAAAAGCACATAAATTGCAAGAAAAAAACTTAAATCATAAGCAAAAGAATCAAACTGAAACAGCTGCCTAAAGAACTTTTCAACCAAAGACTGCTTCAGACGAAGCAAACACATAAAAATGGTAAAATTTAGTAAATTTAAGCAAAGAAGACCAAGTTGCTGCCTTGCAAATCTGATCAACCGAAGCCTCATTCTTAAAAACCCAAGAAGTAGCGACTGATCTAGTAGAATGAGCTGTAATTCTCTGATCTAGTAGAATGAGCTGTAATTCTCTAAGCCTTGTGAATCAAAAGCTTTAACCAAGATGCCAAAGAAATGGCAGAAGCTTTCTGACCTTTCCTAGGACCAGAAAAAACAACAAATAGACTAGAAGTCTTCCTGAAATCTTAAAGGGACATTCCAGTCAAAATTTAAATGCACATAGATTTATTACATCTTTGAATAGAAACATATTTGCAATATACTTGTATTTGCAAAAATGCTTCTAGTAAAGGTTATCACTGTTTTTATGTTAACATTTTTCTCTGCACGTGCATGTGAAGCATAGCTAGATATTGTCACTGTACCCAAGTTTTAAATAATGCAGCTTCTCAGATCATCAGTGGGGCTTGTATCATGTCACCAATGAACAAATTGAGTAATTACCAGATGGTACAAGCACCTTAGGCTCTCAGAGCAAGTGCTGTGCTTTAAATGCTGGTGCATGGTGCATACTTAAATACACTTTTAAAAAAGCTATAGCATTTATTAGAAGCATTTTTGCTAAAGCATGTATATTACAAAAATTCTTCTGTTCAATACCGAATGTACCGATGTTTCAAAGCTCTTACAACATCTAAAGAATGTAGAGCTCTTTCAAGAGTATTCTTGGGATTAGGACACAAGGAAGGAACAACAATTTCCCTACTAATGTTGTTAGAATTCACAACCTTAGGAAGAAATTTAAACTAAGTCCGCAAAACAGCCTTATACTGATGGAAAATCAGAAAAGTAGACTCACAAGAGAGCAGACAATTCAGAAACTCTTCTAGCTGAAGAGATAGCCAAAAGGAACAACATTTTCCAAGAAAGTAGTTTAATATCAAAAGAATGCATAGGCTCAAAAGGAGGAAACAAGGAAAATGGGGTGCTTACCCTCTTCGTGTTAGAGAGGCCTCTTATGCGTGCCTTAAGCGTATCTTCGGCACGTGACTATAAGTGACATTCCTATGGGTGTTCACAGGAGCCAGGAAAGACGTCTCTGTCTTCTGAGGTAAGAACCAAGTGGAAATCCATAGAAAATATCTGGCTAACTGTGTAACATACAAACTCAGTAGAAAGTTGGACCAAAAAGAGATTTATTACTGAAAAAGGAAACAGTGCACTAAAACAAAATAGTGGGTAAAAGAAAGCAGACGCGTTTCATGTGGGGCTACCGCACTTGTTCACTGCATGAAACGTGTCTGCCTTCATCTGCCACCATTGACCATTCTGTATTTCTTTTGAATGGTCTTTTTTCTTTTACACACTATTTTGTTTTAAGTTTCCTTTTTTAGTAATACATCTCTTTTTGGGACAACTTTCTACTGAGTTTATGACTATGTTACATAGTTAGCTGGATATTTTCTATCGAGCTCAAAAGGAGGAACCTGCAAAGCGTTCAAAACCAAATTAAGACTCCAAGGAGGAGACATTGATTTAATAACAGGCTTGATACAAACTAAAGCCTAAACAAAACAGTGAATATCAGGAAGATTAGCATTTTTTCAGTGAAATAAAACAGAAAAAGCAGAGATTTGTCCCTTCAAAGTACTTGCAGACAAACCTTTATCCAAACCATCCTGAAGAAACTGTAAAATTCTAGGAAATCTAAAAGAATGCCAAGAGAATTTATGAGAAAAACACCATGAAATATAGGTTTTCCAAACCCGATAATAAATCTTTCTTGAAACAGACTTACGAGCCTGTAGCATAGTATTAATCACTGAGTCAGAGAAACCTCTATGACTAAGCACTAAGCGTTCAATTTCCATACCTTCAAATTTAATGATTTGAGATCCTAATTGGAAGGAGAACTAGAGGCGCAAAAATGTAAACAGGTTGGTAAAACCAAGGAACTGCTAACGCATCCACCATCTCCGCCTGAGGATCTCTGGACCTGGAAAGGTACCTGGGAACCTTCTTGTTTAGATGGGAAGCCATCAGATCTATTTCGGGGAGATCCCACATCTGTACAATCTGACAAAATACATCTGGATTGAGAGACCACTCCCCTGGATGTACAGACTGACGACTGAGATAATCCGCTTCCCAATTGTCTACACCTGGAATATGTATTGCAGAAATTAGAAAGGAGTTGGATTCCGCCCAAAAAAGTATCCAAGATACTTCTTTCATCGCTAAAGGACTGCAAGTCCCCCCTTGATGATTGACATATGCCACAGTTGTGATATTGTCTGTCTGAAAACGAATGAATAATTCTCTCTTTAACATTGGCCAAGCCTGAAAAGCCCTAAAAATAGCACGGAGTTCTAAAATATTTATTGGTAACCTCGCCTTCTTGAGGATTCCAAACTCCTTGTGCTGTCAGAGACCCCCAGACAGCTCCCCAACCTGAGAGACTTGCATCTGTTGAAAACATAGTTCAGGCAGGATAAACAAAAGAGGCCCCTTGAATAATCCGATGATGGACTAACCACCAGGACAGAGAGAATTGAATGTTGGGATTTAAGTATATCAACTGTGATATCCAAATATAATCTCTGCACCACTGATTCAGAATGCAAAGCTGCAGAGGTCTCATATGAAAACAAGCAAAGGGGATCGCGCCCGATGCTGCAGTCATGAGACCTAAAACTTCCATGCACATAGCCACTGAAGGGAATGATCGAGACTGAAGGTTTCGACAGGCAGAAACCAATTTAATTTGTCTTTTGTCTGTTAAAAACAAAGTCATGGACACTTAATCTATCTGGAAACCTAAAAAGGTGACCCTTGTCTGAGGAATTAAAGAAGGATTTGGTAAATTGATCCTCCAACCATGTCTTCAAAGAAACAACACAAGTTGATTCATGTGAGATTCTGCTAAATGAAAAGATTGAGCCAGTACAAAGATGTCGTCCAAATATGGAAACACTGCACTATCCTGCTCTCTGATTACAGATAGAAGGGCACCGAGAACCTAAGAAAAGATTCTTGGAGCTGTTGCTAGGCCAAATGGAAAAGCAACAAACTGGTAATGCTTGTCTAGAAAAGAGAGTATCACAGAAACCATTAGTGGTCTAGATGAATCGGAATATGAAGATACGCATCCTGTAAGTCTATTGAGGACATGTAATGACCATGCTGCACAAAAGGGAGAATAGTCATTATAGTCACCATCTTGAAAGTTGGGGCTCTTACAAAATGATTCACAAACTTCAGATCCAGGACTGGTCTAAAAGAATTTTCCTTCTTCGGACAATGAATAGATTTTAATAAAAACCAAGACCCTGTTTCAGAATTGGAACTGGTACAATCACTCCTGAAAGCTCTAGATCTGAAACACATTTCAGAAAAGCCTGAGCTTTCACAGGATTTGTTGGAACGTGAGAAAGAAAAAATCTTCTCACAGGAGGTCTTATTCTGAAACCTATTCGATACCCCTGGGAGACAATATTCTGAATCCAATTATTCAGACAGGAACCTGCCCAAACGTCTTGAAATAATTTCAATCTGCCCCCACCAGTAAAACTGGATCGAGGGCCACACCTTCATGCAGTCTTGGGGGCTGGCTTTGGTTTCTTGTCAGGCTTGGATTTATTCCAACTCGAGGAAGGCTTCCAAATGGAGCTATAGTCCTTAGGGGAAGGAGTGGTTTTCTATTCTCTATTCTAACGAAAGGAAAAAAAACGATTAGAAGCTCTAGATTTGCCTTTAGACTTTATCTCGAGGCAAAAAAAACTCCCTTCCCCACAGTAATAGTGGAAATAATTGAATCCAACTGAGAACAAAACAAATTATTACCCTGGAATGAAAGAGATAGTAACCTAGATGTAGATACTATGTCAACATTCCATGATTTGAGCCATAAAGCTCTTCTAGCTAAATAGCTAAAGACATAGATTTAACATTTATCTTGATGATATCAAAAATAGCATCACAGATAAAATAATTAGCATGTTGAAGCAAAAGAACAATGCTATGTAAATCTGAATCTTTTTCCTGTTGTGCTAAGCTATCCAACCAAAAAGTTGATGCAGCCGCAATATCAGCCATAGAAATGGCAGGTCTGAGCATGTAGCCAGAATGCAAATAAGCCTTCCTTAGATAAGATTCAATTTCCCTATCTAAAGGATCCTTAAAAGAGGTACTATGTTCCATAGGAATAGTAGTACGTTTAGCAAGAGTAGAAACAGCCCCATAAACCTTAGGGACTTTTTAGCAAAACTCTAATCTAGCCACTGGCAAAGGATACAACTTTTTAAATCTTGAATAAGGAAGAAAAAAAGTACCAGGTTTAGACCATTCCTTAGCAATCACATCAGAAATAGCATCAGGAACAGGAAAAACCTCAGGAGTAGCCACAGGAGGTTTATAGACAGAATTTAAACGTTTACTGGATTTAATATCAAGAGGACCAGACTCCTCAATATCCAAAGTTATTAACACTTCTTTTAACAAAGAACGAATATACTCAATCTTAAAAAGATAAGATGATTTATCAGTGTCAATGTCTGAAGTATGATCCTCTGAACCAGAGAGATCCTCATCAGAGGAGGATATATCAGTATGTTGTCGGTCATTACAAATTTTATCAGTATTATGAGAAGTTTTAAAAGACCTTTTACGTTTATTTGAAAGCGTTATAGCAGCCACAGCCTTCTGTATCGCATCAGCAATATAATTTTTCATATCAACAGGGATATCATTTACAACAGATACTGTACTAGCACTAATAGAAACCTTCTCTGCATTCAAAAGCTTATCATGACAACTGTTACATACTACAGCTGGAGATATAATCTCCACTAGCTTACAACAGATACACTTAGCTTTGGTAGAACTGTGTTCAGGCAGCATGGTTCCTACAACAGCTTTTGAGACAGGATCAGATTGAGACATCTTGTAAAATGTAAAAAAAGAAAAATAACATTAAACAGAAATATCTTATTTCCAAATATAGCAGTTTCAGGATTGGGAAAAAAATGCAAGTGCTAAATTTGGCAAAAAAAGCAATTAGCATAGCCCTCTGAGCAAAAAGAAGGCAAGGAGCATATAGGAAGTGTGGTAAAATAAAACTACATTTTTTGGGGCCAAGTATGACGCACAATGCAAAAGGAAGTTGAGAAATTTTTTGGCGACAACAAACATCCGGAAATGACGCAACCCACGTCATAACACAATTTCGCGCCAAACATGACGCAATAAATAACAGCATTTTGCGCCTTCGCAAGTTTAATTTGCCCGCAAGTTTTCCAAGAAAAAAAAAAAGTCAAATTGAAAAAAAGACTACACCTAAGGTAAGACAATCTTCCTAAACATGACTCCCATAATGAAACTGCTGGACTGCAAAGGGAAATACACATAGACCTGACTCATGGCAAATATAAGTAAATTACATATATTTAAAACTTTACATTAATACATAAAGCGCCAAACCATAGCTGAGAGTGTCTTAAAATAATTATAAATACTTACCGAAAAACACCCATCCACATAAAGCAGATAGCCAAACCAGTACTTAAAGCTATCAGCAGAGGTAATGCTATATAAGAGTAAATCGTTGATCTGAAAAGGGAGGTAGGAGATGAAGATTTCCCACGAGGAAAACCATAAAATCAAACAGGCGATACTCTCTTTACATCCCTCTGACAAACACTGTACTCTGAGAGGAATTGGGCTTCAGAATGCTTAGAAGCGCTTATCATAGAAGAAATCATAAAAATCAAGCACAAACTTAATTCACTACCTCCATAGGAGGCAAAGTTTGTAAAACTGAATTGTGGGTGTGGTGAGGGGTGTATTATTAGGCATTTTGAGGTTTGGGAAACTTTGCCCATCCCGGTAGGATTGCATATCCCATACGTCACTAGTTCATGGACTCTTGCCAATTACATGAAAGAAAGAAATATATTTAAAAAAAAAAAAAAAAAAATTAAAAAAGCTCAAATCGAGCTTAGCACCCAGGTGGGAAATGGTTTAGCAGCCAACGGGTTAATAAAGACAATGTAGTGAACTAAAATTAGCATGGTTTTACTTCAGGGAGATCATGTCAGACTAATCTAATTAACTTCTTTGATTAGGTAACGAAAGTATTAGACCAGGGTGGAGCATTTGATGTAGCATATCTAGATTTCAGCAAAGCATTTGACACTTTCCCACACAACAAACTAATTCACAAACTTTATTGTGAACTGGGTAGAATGCTGGCTTTAAGTGATGGTAAACTTTAGCAAATCAAATGTCATTTATGTAATCTTTGCCATTTTCAATTTATCCGTGAAAAGGGTTAAATACATGCAATTGCAATGAACATACAATCAGTATGTGTGTCATATGACACTCATGAAGTCCAGCCCTTAGGAAAAGCCTGTGTAGAGAGTGGGTGGGACTGCTCTCTGTGTCACATCCCAGCCAAGAGAGGAAATAAATGGGGGCGGAGGAACAGATTCCAAGTAGGATTATAATTATTTTATTATAAAATATATATACACTTAATTATGCTGTTTTGCTTGTACACTAATATATTTTATTGCAATATTCTTAAAGTCACTTTATCACTTTAAGGATAGAAAACAGAATTTATGTTTACCTGATAAATTAATTTCTCCAACGGTGTGTCCGGTCCACGGCGTCATCCTTACTTGTGGGATATTCTCTTCCCCAACAGGAAATGGCAAAGAGCCCAGCAAAGCTGGTCACATGATCCCTCCTAGGCTCCGCCTTCCCCAGTCATTCGACCAACGTAAAGGAGGAATATTTGCATAGGAGAAACCATATGATACCGTGGTGACTGTAGTTAAAGAAAATAAATTATCAGACCTGATTAAAAAACCAGGGCGGGCCGTGGACCGGACACACCGTTGGAGAAAGTAATTTATCAGGTAAACATAAATTCTGTTTTCTCCAACATAGGTGTGTCCGGTCCACGGCGTCATCCTTACTTGTGGGAACCAATACCAAAGCTTTAGGACACGGATGAAGGGAGGGAGCAAATCAGGTCACCTAGATGGAAGGCACCACGGCTTGCAAAACCTTTCTCCCAAAAATAGCCTCAGAAGAAGCAAAAGTATCAAACTTGTAAAATTTAGTAAAAGTGTGCAGTGAAGACCAAGTCGCTGCCTTACATATCTGATCAACAGAAGCCTCGTTCTTGAAGGCCCATGTGGAAGCCACAGCCCTAGTGGAATGAGCTGTGATTCTTTCAGGAGGCTGCCGTCCGGCAGTCTCGTAAGCCAATCTGATGATGCTTTTAATCCAAAAAGAGAGAGAGGTAGAAGTTGCTTTTTGACCTCTCCTTTTACCAGAATAAACAACAAACAAGGAAGATGTTTGTCTAAAATCCTTTGTAGCATCTAAATAGAATTTTAGAGCACGAACTACATCCAAATTGTGCAACAAACGTTCCTTCTTTGAAACTGGATTCGGACACAAGGAAGGTACGACTATCTCCTGGTTAATGTTTTTGTTAGAAACAACTTTCGGAAGAAAACCAGGTTTAGTACGCAGAACCAGCTTATCTGCATGGAACACCAGATAAGGAGGAGAACACTGCAGAGCAGATAATTCTGAAACTCTTCTAGCAGAAGAAATTGCAACCAAAAACAAAACTTTCCAAGATAATAACTTAATATCAACGGAATGTAAGGGTTCAAACGGAACCCCCTGAAGAACTGAAAGAACTAAATTGAGACTCCAAGGAGGAGTCAAAGGTTTGTAAACAGGCTTGATTCTAACCAGAGCCTGAACAAAGGCTTGAACATCTGGCACAGCTGCCAGCTTTTTGTGAAGTAACACAGACAAGGCAGAAATCTGTCCTTTCAAAGAACTTGCAGATAATCCTTTCTCCAAACCTTCTTGAAGAAAGGATAGAATCTTAGGAATTTTTATCTTGTCCCAAGGGAATCCTTTAGATTCACACCAATAGATATATTTTTTCCATATTTTGTGGTAGATTTTTCTAGTTACAGGCTTTCTGGCCTGAACAAGAGTATCAATGACAGAATCTGAGAACCCTCGCTTTGATAAGATCAAGCGTTCAATCTCCAAGCAGTCAGTTGGAGTGAGACCAGATTCGGATGTTCGAACGGACCTTGAACAAGAAGGTCTCGTCTCAAAGGTAGCTTCCATGGTGGAGCCGATGACATATTCACCAGGTCTGCATACCAAGTCCTGCGTGGCCACGCAGGAGCTATCAAGATCACCGATGCCCTCTCCTGATTGATCCTGGCTACCAGCCTGGGGATGAGAGGAAACGGCGGGAATACATAAGCTAGTTTGAAGGTCCAAGGTGCTACTAGTGCATCTACTAGAGTCGCCTTGGGATCCCTGGATCTGGACCCGTAGCAAGGAACCTTGAAGTTCTGACGAGAGGCCATCAGATCCATGTCTGGAATGCCCCACAGTTGAGTGATTTGGGCAAAGATTTCCGGATGGAGTTCCCACTCCCCCGGATGAAATGTCTGACGACTCAGAAAATCCGCTTCCCAGTTTTCCACTCCTGGAATGTGGATTGCAGACAAGTGGCAGGAGTGAGTCTCCGCCCATTGAATGATTTTGGTCACTTCTTCCATCGCCAGGGAACTCCTTGTTCCCCCCTGATGGTTGATGTACGCAACAGTCGTCATGTTGTCTGATTGAAACCGTATGAACTTGGTCTTTGCTAGCTGAGGCCAAGCCTTGAGAGCATTGAATATCGCTCTCAGTTCCAGAATATTTATCGGGAGAGTAGATTCTTCCCGAGACCAAAGACCCTGCGCTTTCAGGGGTCCCCAGACCGCGCCCCAGCCCACCAGACTGGCGTCGGTCGTGACAATGACCCACTCTGGTCTGCGGAAGCTCATCCCCTGTGACAGGTTGTCCAGGGACAGCCACCAACTGAGTGAATCTCTGGTCCTCTGATCTACTTGTATCGTCGGAGACAAGTCTGTATAGTCCCCATTCCACTGACTGAGCATGCACAGTTGTAATGGTCTTAGATGAATTCGCGCAAAAGGAACTATGTCCATTGCCGCTACCATCAAACCTATTACTTCCATGCACTGCGCTATGGAAGGAAGAGGAACAGAATGAAGTATTTGACAAGAGTTTAGAAGTTTTGATTTTCTGGCCTCTGTCAGAAAAATCCTCATTTCTAAGGAGTCTATTATTGTTCCCAAGAAGGGAACCCTTGTTGACGGAGATAGAGAACTTTTTTCTACGTTCACTTTCCACCCGTGAGATCTGAGAAAGGCCAGGACAATGTCCGTGTGGGCCTTTGCTTGTGGAAGGGACGACGCTTGAATCAGAATGTCGTCCAAGTAAGGTACTACTGCAATGCCCCTTGGTCTTAGCACCGCTAGAAGGGACCCTAGTACCTTTGTGAAAATTCTTGGAGCAGTGGCTAATCCGAACGGAAGTGCCACAAACTGGTAATGCTTGTCCAGGAATGCGAACCTTAGGAACCGATGATGTTCCTTGTGGATAGGAATATGTAGATACGCATCCTTTAAATCCACCGTGGTCATGAATTGACCTTCCTGGATGGAAGGAAGAATTGTTCGAATTGTTTCCATTTTGAACGATGGAACCTTGAGAAACTTGTTTAGGATCTTGAGATCTAAGATTGGTCTGAATGTTCCCTCTTTTTTCTGAACTACGAACAGATTGGAGTAGAACCCCATCCCTTGTTCTCCTAATGGAACAGGATGAATCACTCCCATTTTTAACAGGTCTTCTACACAATGTAAGAATGCCTGTCTTTTTATGTGGTCTGAAGACAATTGAGACCTGTGGAACCTCCCCCTTGGGGGAAGCCCCTTGAATTCCAGAAGATAACCTTGGGAGACTATTTCTAGCGCCCAAGGATCCAGAACATCTCTTGCCCAAGCCTGAGCGAAGAGAGAGAGTCTGCCCCCCACCAGATCCGGTCCCGGATCGGGGGCCAACATCTCATGCTGTCTTGGTAGCAGTGGCAGGTTTCTTGGCCTGCTTTCCTTTGTTCCAGCCTTGCATTGGCCTCCAGGCTGGCTTGGCTTGAGAAGTATTACCCTCTTGCTTAGAGGACGTAGCACTTGGGGCTGGTCCGTTTCTGCAAAAGGGACGAAAATTAGGTTTATTTTTGGCCTTGAAAGACCTATCCTGAGGAAGGGCGTGGCCCTTGCCCCCAGTGATATCAGAAATAATCTCTTTCAAGTCAGGGCCAAACAGCGTTTTCCCCTTGAAAGGAATGTTAAGCAATTTGTTCTTGGAAGACGCATCCGCTGACCAAGATTTTAGCCAAAGCGCTCTGCGCGCCACAATAGCAAAACCAGAATTTTTCGCCGCTAACCTAGCCAATTGCAAAGTGGCGTCTAGGGTGAAAGAATTAGCCAATTTGAGAGCATGAATTCTGTCCATAATCTCCTCATAAGAAGAATTATTATTGAGCGCCTTTTCTGGTTCATCGAACCAGAAACACGCTGCTGTAGTGACAGGAACAATGCATGAAATTGGTTGTAGAAGGTAACCTTGCTGAACAAACATCTTTTTAAGCAAACCCTCTAATTTTTTATCCATAGGATCTTTGAAAGCACAACTATCTTCTATGGGTATAGTGGTGCGTTTGTTTAGAGTAGAAACCGCCCCCTCGACCTTGGGGACTGTCTGCCATAAGTCCTTTCTGGGGTCGACCATAGGAAACAATTTCTTAAATATGGGGGGAGGGACGAAAGGTATACCGGGCCTTTCCCATTCTTTATTTACAATGTCCGCCACCCGCTTGGGTATAGGAAAAGCTTCGGGGGGCCCAGGGACCTCTAAGAACTTGTCCATTTTACATAATTTCTCTGGAATGACCAAATTCTCACAATCATCCAGAGTAGATAACACCTCCTTAAGCAGAGCGCGGAGATGTTCCAATTTAAATTTAAATGTAATCACATCAGGTTCTGCTTGTTGAGAAATTTTCCCTGAATCTGAAATTTCTCCCTCAGACAAAACCTCCCTGGCCCCCTCAGACTGGTGTAGGGGCACTTCAGAACCAATATCATCAGCGTCCTCATGCTCTTCAGTATTTTCTAAAACAGAGCAGTCGCGCTTTCGCTGATAAGTGGGCATTTTGGCTAAAATGTTTTTGATAGAATTATCCATTACAGCCGTTAATTGTTGCATAGTAAGGAGTATTGGCGCACTAGATGTACTAGGGGCCTCCTGTGTGGGCAAGACTGGTGTAGACGAAGGAGGGGATGATGCAGTACCATGCTTACTCCCCTCACTTGAGGAATCATCTTGGGCATCATTTTCTCTAAATTTTGTGTCACATAAATCACATCTATTTAAATGAGAAGGAACCTTGGCTTCCCCACATACAGAACACAGTCTATCTGGTAGTTCAGACATGTTAAACAGGCATAAACTTGATAACAAAGTACAAAAAACGTTTTAAAATAAAACCGTTACTGTCACTTTAAATTTTAAACTGAACACACTTTATTACTGCAAATGTGAAAAAGTATGAAGGAATTGTTCAAAATTCACCAAAATTTCACCACAGTGTCTTAAAGCCTTAAAAGTATTGCACACCAAATTTGGAAGCTTTAACCCTTAAAATAACAGAACCGGAGCCGTTTTTATATTTAACCCCTTTACAGTCCCTGGTATCTGCTTTGCTGAGACCCAACCAAGCCCAAAGGGGAATACGATACCAAATGACGCCTTCAGAAAGTCTTTTCTATGTATCAGAGCTCCTCACACATGCATCTGCATGTCATGCTTCTCAAAAACAAGTGCGCAATAGAGGCGCGAAAATGAGACTCTGCGTATGATTAGGGAAAGCCCCTAGAGAATAAGGTGTCCAATACAGTGCCTGCCGGTTATTTTACATAATTCCCAAGATTAAAATAATTCCTCAAGGCTATGGAGTATAAAATATGCTTATATATAAATCGTTTTAGCCCAGAAAATGTCTACAGTCTTAAAAGCCCTTGTGAAGCCCTTTTTTTCTTTATGTAATAAAAATGGCTTACCGGATCCCATAGGGAAAATGACAGCTTCCAGCATTACATCGTCTTGTTAGAATGTGTCATACCTCAAGCAGCAAAAGTCTGCTCACTGTTTCCCCCAACTGAAGTTAATTCCTCTCAACAGTCCTGTGTGGAAACAGTCATCGATTTTAGTAACGGTTGCTAAAATCATTTTCCTCTTACAAACAGAAATCTTCATCTCTTTTCTGTTTCAGAGTAAATAGTACATACCAGCACTATTTTAAAATAACAAACTCTTGATTGAATAATAAAAACTACAGTTAAACACTAAAAAACTCTAAGCCATCTCCGTGGAGATGTTGCCTGTACAACGGCAAAGAGAATGACTGGGGAAGGCGGAGCCTAGGAGGGATCATGTGACCAGCTTTGCTGGGCTCTTTGCCATTTCCTGTTGGGGAAGAGAATATCCCACAAGTAAGGATGACGCCGTGGACCGGACACACCTATGTTGGAGAAAACAGTATCTTAGTAAATGGAGCACATTCAGCAGTTCTAGGGTCTGTTTTGTTTAACATATTAATCAAAGATATCAGTAAAGGGCTACAGAAGAAAGTAAGCCTGTTTGCATTTGTAATAGAGAAAATGTTCCGGGGGGTAGACAAAATGAGAAGTGACATACAAAAATTGGAGGATTGGACAAATGACTGGGATCTAAAGTTAAACGCTCCAAAGTGCAAAATTATGCATTTAGTGAAGAAAAATCCAAACGTTAATTACAGAGTCTATAACACATTACTGACTGTTACAAATGAAGAACGGGAATTATTATTTCAGATTATTTAAAATTTTGTAAACAATGTAGTATTGCAGCGAGTTAGGACAGTAGAATGCTTGGTTGTATCGAAAGAGGTATTTACAGAGAAATAGTAAGGTTCTTATGCGTCTTTACTAATTTATTAGTTAGGCCTCATCTTACATGATACAAGGTCTAAAAAATAAAATGTACCAGGAGAGGCTCAATGACCTACATATGTATATGTTAGAGGAGAGAAGTGAAAGAGGTGATATGAAATTAACTTTCAAGTATATTAAGGGTCTTAGTAAAGCTGAGGCTGTATTTTTCATAAAAAGAAAAAATAAATCAAGAATAAGGGGTCATGATCTCAAGCTGAAGGGTAGTAGGTTCAGGAGTAATTTGCAGAAGCACTTATTTAAAGAAAGGGTGATTGATTCATGGAATCCACAAGAAGTAGCAATGACAAACACTATGGGGGACTTAAAGAATGCCTGGGATAATCATAAGGCTACCCTACAAATTAGATAAGTTAATACTTTTAGGAAATATCGGGCAGACTTGCTGGGCCTATGGTACTTATCTGCTGTCAAAATATATGTTTCTATCCTAAATCAGTGTTGGTTTGTGTAGCTCAGTAAATAAATACATGGTTTTACATTTTATATCATCATTGACCTATGCAAGAGTATTTTGCACAAAAAAAAATGTCAAAATAAAGTTATTGCAAAAAGAGAGATTGGTTGCTATATGATCCAAAACAATTACATAAAACACATACTATATAAATCCAGCACAAAATTCCCCATCTGTATTGTTCACTGAGGCTTTTACTCTCCAGAGCCGAGGGTCCCTAGCCTTTCAACAGTTAACATGACCTATTCATCTCCCACTCCCTTAATTTCTTGGTCCTCACCAAAACCTGGCTCTCTCCCCTGCTGCCCTTTCTAATGGGGGCTGCACATCAGCCATTCACCCAGGCCTGGCAACAACCAAGGAGGCGGTGTTGGCATCCTTCTCCCCCCCTGTACTTTTCAACAAATACCCCCCACTTCTTCCCTTACATTCTCTTACTTTGAAGTCTTAAAATTTATTTTATTCTAACCCTTATCTGTTCATGTTGCTGTCATTCATTCCCCCCCACCGGGTCATCCCTTTTATTTGGCCACTTTGCCTCATGGCTACCTTATATCCTCTCCTCTGACCCACTTGCCCTCATTCTTGGGGACTTCAATATTCTCATTGACAACCCTTGTGTTCCTGGAGTTTCAAAGCTCCTGGAGCTCGCTTCATCACTTGGCCTCTCACAGTGGACTTACTCCCCCACTCACAAAGATTGACAAACTTCAGCCACCAATGCTCTGTTTCTCAGTTTACTAACTACCAATTCCCACTCTCTGACCACCATCTCTTAAAATGCAACATCACTACACGGACTGCACACCCACCAACTAACCCTTCAAATAGACTCCATAGAAACTTACACACCATAAACACAGAACTACTCTCACACACAAACCCCCTTCGCAATGCAAATCTCCTCATTTTTCTGTACTGAAGAATCTCTCAGTATAATTAAATTCTGAACTCTGCCCTTGAAAAAAAGAGCACCTCCTTCCATAGCTCTCAGCCAACAGAAACACCCCAAACCTTGGCATACACCTCTGACCTCTGACACACTACCTGCAAAAATGCACCTGAGCGGCAAAATGGCAATGGAGGAAATATCACTCTTCTGCCGAGTTCTTGCATACAAATTTATGCTTTGCTCCTACTCATCTGCCCTTAACCGTTCCAAAAAAGCTACTATGCAAATATAATTTCATCTATGTCCCACAATCCCAAGCATATTTTCTCCACTTTAACACCCTCATGTGCCCTCCCTCCTACTATTACCACTACTCTTATAGCACATGACTTTCCAATACATATCAAAACCAAAATTGACTCCATCCGACATGAAATAAACTAACACAACAACAATATTGACATCTCACAAATCACTGCAAACTTTCTAACTCAGCCAACCCCAAAAGTTTGCACATTCACTCATGTTACAGAGTAGGAGGTTTCTGCTCTCCTTTTATCTTTTCATCTTACTATTTGTTCCCTTGATCCTATTCCCTTCACAACTGCTAGTTTCTTTTCCCCATACTTTCAGACCCATTCTCACACATATACTTAACATCTCCCTTAAATCTGGTACATTTCCATCATCCCTCAAACATGATCTTAACACACCTATTCTTAAAAAAATTAAATCTATCCAGTATTATCCAGCAACTATAGAAAAAGAAAAAAAAGAAAAGCGCATGCAAAGCACGACTCAAGTGATTATTTATTAAATAAACACGCAACACACATTGTTGCACTTACTAAATTCTAGTTAAAAGCAAGCATCCAGATATAGGTGATGGTAACTATTCCCTTGCAACTATCGCCCAATCACTCGTTTTCTGCCCCTCTAAACTTCTTGAGAAGATTTTTTATAAATGCTTATCACACTTTCTCTCATCTAACCATCTTCTCGGCCCTTTGCAATCTGGCTTTCACTCTTAACACTCTACTGAAACTGCCATCACCAAGGTGCAAAATAACCTGCTTACTACTAATCCTTTTAGACTTTTTCAGCCTTTGACACTGTTGACCAACCACTGCTGCTCTACACCCTTCAATCCTTGGGTTTTTGCAACACTGCTCTATTGTGGCTCTTTTCCTACCTTACTAACAGTACCTTCAGTGTATCCTTCTCTGGCTCTTCCTCATATTCCCTACCAGTCTTTGTTGGGGTACCTCAAGGCTCAGTTCAAGGTCCCCTTCTTTTCTCAGTCTACATATCTCTAGGCTCATTAATCAAGTCCTGTGGGTTTCAGTATCATGTTTATGCCAATGACACTCAAATCTACCTTTCTGCACAAGACCTTTTCTCCTCCTTGCTGACTCGTGTCACCAGCTGCCTAGCTAAAATCTCATCCTGGATGACTTACCACCAGGGCCGGATTTGCCATTAGGCACAGTAGGCATCTTTTTAAAAAAAAATAAAAAAATACTGTATATAGTTTTTTAAACTTTATTTCAGTAAAATAAATGTGCCGCTGCGCTGGCAAAACAAGCTATTGATCCGGTGTGCTGGGGCCGGGTGAGAGGAACAGGGGCCTCATGTGACCTGAGTGACAGTCTACACTGCAAATTCCTGTCTCGCTCTTGGCTGCCGCTCCCGGCCCGGGCCACCCTGACACTCACTCATCACTTCCTAGTCCCACCACTCCCAGCTTCCTGTCTCATTGCACGCAGCCGCGCGCGCGGGAATAGTAAGACAGGAGACTGTGAGAGAGGGAAGCAGCAGCGGGCTGAGCTTGCTTGGGGACTCGGGAGGCCAGAGTCTGAGGGCGCCGCAGCAACAAGTAGTTAGGTTAGGCGGCTGGCAACACTCACTACAGTCGGCAGGCATGAGCAAGGTAGGGTAGGACTAGTTAGCCTGGCTGGTCACGGCACAGACGTCCGGTCCCACTCCACAGAGGTGTCGCTGAGCTTTCTTCTAGTGTGCTAATGTTATTGTTCATTGTAGCACAATTTACACAGCATTTCACATAATGCGTTAACTAGATAACAGGCTGGGTTTGCAGCATGAGATCAGTAAACTCTTTTTAACCAGTACAGGCGCACACACAGTCAGTGGAGACAGAAATCTCTGTGACAACTTCAACAGAGAACGCAAGTAAGTGCACAAGTATATTATTGCTGTTGTAGTGCAGATAGTGTACTGGCATTAGATCAGTGTAGCCATGAGATCATATACATTATGTACAGCTGCACTTCTCTTGGTCATATAATACAATGTGATGACTGCTCATTACATTGTGTTCTTTTTGTTACTGATGCAGTAGGGGTCACTTTTTCAAGCGAGTTCCCAAAAAGGAAGACTGTGCAGAATAGACTGTAGATCTCTAATGTTGATCAATAGCATATCACAGGATTTGTTGTGTGATTTCTCATTTACCATGAAAGTGTTTCAATGAGTTTTGTAGATATTGCTCCAATAAAAAACATGTTTTTTTTAATGAATAATAAGAATTTTAGTAAATACAAAAGACAGCATATCAGATATTTGTGCCTACAGGCACCTGAGATGTAAATCCGGCCCTGCTCACCACTTAAAGCTGAAACTCTCTAAAAACGTATCCACTCTAAAAAAAATAAAGCTAGACTAAATGACATCTTCAAAATATTGAAATTTACATACTGAGCTATACATGCTGAAATCTACTTTTCATGGCACCTGATATCGCATAGTAATGCAAAAAGCCTTAAATATGTATTACATGGTTAAGAAAAACACACAAATATTATAACAAAACATCCTTACATAGCAGGTAAGGTTCCAAATCTTCTGGCGTTTTAACACATGCCTAGTACTTTTAAAGCAAAGGCACAAAAAAAACAGCCCCATCGGCTAGTTTGAGTAATTTATGCTAATTTATATAGGGACAATATTTTTTTTTTCTAAGTAGGCAGCTCTAATAGTAAGGGGATTGGCGGTGCAAATTTAACAGATGTTTCATGAACATACAGAGTTATCTATGGAAGAGACCTAGAGGCAAGGTTACGTTTGTAACCAAAAGCAGCATTCTTCAGACTTTTTTCCCCCCACTTCCCAGTGTAATAATAACAAAGGCATCATGACCCTCATGTTTGTGGTCAGTCTAAAAATATCTAATGTAACACAACAGTTTAGCTTAAAGGGACAGTCGACTACAGAATTGTTATTGTTTAAAAAGATAGATAATCCCTTTATTACCCATTCCCCAGTTTTGCATAAACAATACTGTTATACAACTTGATTAAAAATAAATAAGCTGCTAGTTGAGCGTAATTAGAAATCTTACCCATTATACACAAACAATCGTTTCCCTGAATTCTGATTTGAGCCAGACATGTATCTAAGCCATTTTTAAACTTATCTAAGGAAATCGGCATTCACTACCTTCTTAGGCAAGGAGTTCCACAATGTGTTTGCTCTTATAGTGAATACACATTTACGTTGCTAGAGATTAAATAAGCAGAAACCTGTTTATTAATCAACATGCTCAAAATAGGAGATATAAGTTCAGGTGGCATGTCCAAAACATGTGATTTACATTTAGAAGAATGTCATCAGTGAGTATAAAAATCTACATGCCCAAAACTGAAGATCTCAGGTCAGCAGAATGCCCCCATCCTCCCTTTTAAGAATCTACATGCCCAAAATAGATCACAGTACATCAAAATGTCCTCAACAGCGCTTTTAAGAAGTAGCATGAAACATGAGACCTCACATCAGAAGCATGTATACTGCAATGTCTTATATATGTCCAAATATACAAGCTCATTGGCCAGCAGTATATTCTCAAAATGACTTTAAACTACATGCAAAATATGTAGACGCTATATGGCATAAACATGGTTCTTTGGATTAGAACCATTTCCTGGCAATCTCTTCTGAACAGTATATGTCAATACATAAAACTGTAGATCAAAAGATTGTCTTGGGAACCCCCTTAAGAAGCTATATATTATATACCACGGATGGTCAAATGTCAGATTTCTAACATTTTAAAGGTAGAACAAACATTCCTCTTGCAAAATTCAAATAAAAAATGTTTAGTTTAAAGTGAATGTAAACTTTTATGCTAAAGTGCCCGGTTTTTAAAACTTCGATTAAAAACAAGGGCACTTTAATTCATCAAAATTTTCATTTCACTCCTGTTGTGAAAAAAAACTTACCTTTTAATCTTCACAGCAGCTCCATCTTCCTCCACCCGTTTCAAAGCCTCTTCCTGGGTCTAAAATGAGGCATCCGGATTCCTCCAATCACAGCAGTGAATCAGACACTGAATCCCCCAGGGGGGGAGCTGTGATAGGAGGATGACCTATCAATCATTTCTGACACCAGAAATGGCTTGTGAGACTGAAGGAAGCTGGTGCTGCTGTGAAGATTAAAAGGTAAGTTTTTTTACACAACAGGAGTGAAATGTAAATTTTTATGAATTAAAGTGCCCCTGTTTTTAATCAAAGTTTTAAAAACTGGGCACTTTAGCATCAAAATTTACATTCACTTTAAGCACATGAAAATGCAGCTAAGTCATCTGGTGCAAAGGATTTTCAAAACTCTAATACTCGCCCTTACCTCAAATAAATATATAAAAAATAAAATAAATTAAAAACATTTAAAGAAAAATTTACAATAAATGAATAAATAAACAAAAAGATGATGGTTTTACAGGGGGCAAAACTGAATGGAAATGAAATAAAATCTGGACATTTTCGTGCTTATCCAGAAAAATATTAAAGAAATGTATGAAAGTTTTTCCTGCACTGTTGAATTCAGATGCAAAACAGTCACTTTTTCCACTATTCCCAATATCTATTGGTAGGGAAAGGCTTGTTTAAGAAAAAAAAAAAAAAAAAAAAAGAATGGTAAGGAAAAGAGAAGAATAATTAAAATTATCAAGCCAATAATTATACCACCTCCACAGAATTGAAGCTAATGCAAATGGAAAGTTTGGTGGGTGGCGAAAAATCGTACAAACGAAGCTCACACCACCAACACGAAAATGAGAAATTGATAGAAATTGATAAAATTAGCAACTTAGACTGGATTTTTCTAACACAGAAAACCCCGCACTGCATAACACATACAGATCTTTCAAGTCATTAACCCTTTGGCTTTTATGGAGAGTTGCAATGATTTGCAGAGTGGTGTGTTGCAGCTCTCTTTGGCAGCAGAGAGGTTAATGATTTAGTAGAAATGCCTAGCAAATAGCTGCTCATTACAGCTCCTGTTCTTCACTGATCCATCACAGTTTGTCACAGCTCTGTCAAATCTCATTAAATTGGATTAGCAGAAGATATCCATGTTCTCCTGCCCCTACTGGGAGGTTCAAATCTCTCCATTCTCCTGCTGATATAAGACTCCTGCAGTATTGCTAATATGAGGGGGGGGGGGGACTCATTTTAATGAAGGATGTAATATGTTAATATAAGCAGGTGCTCTATTCAGTATTCGTAAGTGTGCAGATTACTTTCCCTGTAGAAAAAGAACTGGAAGCATCTGCACTTAATTTAATAAAAGAAAATATCAATTCAAAGCCCGTACTGAAACAAGTCTAAGGTGATTTTAAAGTAAACATCTTGGTACTTGAAATGATATGATATTTGGTAGCGCAAAGTATATGAGCAGGGTTGTCCAGTGTTTACTAGAAACACACCAGATTTAGCAGACAGCACTGTGTATGCAGGCATGTAGTCAGTGGTTCAAAAATGTAGTTAGTGCTGCTCACAAGGTTAAAAAAATGGTCACTCTCCAAGCCTCAAATATAAACAATAAAAGACACTGGCATGTAGTGTTTTGCCTTCTTGGAGTAAGTAAATACATTTAGATGCATTTGAACCCCTAACCTTTCATCTTCTTTTATCTTTACTTTGTATGTATGTGTATCTGCGTATATATACACACACGCAGACAGATATACATACGCACACATATACACTCACGCACACATATATACGCAAACACATATACACGCACACACATATACATACATATACACACACACGCACACATATACACACGCACACATATACACACGCACACATATACACACGCACACATATACATACATACACATATACACACGCACACACACATACATATACACACGCACACATATACATACATACACATATACACACGCACACACACACACATATACACTCACACACACATATACATACATATACACACGCACACATATATACATACATACGCAAACACATATACATACATATACACTCACACACACACACATATACATACATATACACGCACACACATATACATACATTCATTAGTTTCAAAGGACAACTAAACAGAACATATTTTAATATTGGAAGGATTAGAAAATAACAAATAGAAAGTTACATAAACAGATCCTCAGTAATTCTAAAAAAAAAAATCTGGGCTGTTAGTAGGACATGAGGATTGGAGTTTGGAAACCCTGCTTTAGCGTGATTTACTGACAAGTGTAATTTATTTCATTGATATACCGGGGTATATTGCTTTTTGGTTTGGAAGGGGACTGAGGTCCTAGCATGCCTGTTAATCTTACAGATGATAATATTAAGAAATCCTCTGCTAGGGTAAAGTAGTCTGTGAGGCTAGATGTTCTGCAAAATGAAAACTTAAACTTTGTGATTATTGTATGGTTGCTAGTATTCTTCAGAAAATAATTCTCATAATGACTAAGATTCCTCTGAGCATTCCTTGCTTACTCAGTTATCTCTTGGAGATGATTCTGAGTTTACCTACATTCTGTAATCTCCCCTACAGAAAATAGTGACAAGTTATGACACACCTTCTAGTTCTATCTCCCGACATAACAACACATTAGTTAGAGCAGTGCTTTCCAAACTGTGTGTCGGGACACACTAGTGTGTCGGCAGCAGTGTGTAGGTGTGTCCCTGCTTCAGCAAAAAAAAAATTAAATTTTGTAAAATTTTTTTTTTTTTATTTCTGACTTTCCGTCTGCCTGCTACGCATATCACATGGTTGACATGTGATTGATACCTAGGGGGTCACAGATCATCTTAACCTATTGGCACAGCTCAGTGGGAACTGAAACTATTTCCATTGGTGGCTTTGGCGGCACATTGGCTCCTGACTGCACGTGTAGTCTCCTTAATTGGCTCGTGACTGCATGTGTAGTCAGTGAGTGGGACAGCAGTGTGTATGCAGCGCGGGCAGTAGTCAATCGCACTCACCGAGCTCTGAGGGCGGCAGCTTAAACGCTGAGCAGAAGTCAGTGGGGTTTTTTTTGCAACTAGCTCCCAGTAGTGCATTGCTGTTCCTGCTCTTGATGTATGGATAGGAAGGGGAAGCGTAAAAATGTGAGTGTCTAATATTCCACTAAATATTCATAAACTGTGTTCATCCCATCAACCTCATACATCCCATTAAAATAGTAAGTAGCTATTGGTGTTAAACTTTTTTTTAATTCTTGCACATACATACTATTACTTGTAAGTACATTTTGTTATGATATCATTTATGTATGTGTCCGTATCTCTTAAAACAAGTTAGTTTAATCTCCTGTTTGCCAGTACAACTGAATTACTGTGTCGCGAAATGATGTAGGTCTAAAAAGTGTGTCACCGACATGAAAAGTTTGGAAAGCTCTGAGTTAGAGTTACACCTGCTCACAAGTAATAGTGAATGCAGTGCTCCCTATACTTTCTTTGAAATCTCTTCTCCTTACAAGTTTAGGAGAAAGAAGTATAAATGTTTTGTGCTAGTTTTTTTTAAAGCAGTTTTATTGTATTTTAAAAAAATAAAACAAAAAACATTAAATGTCTGATGTGAATTAATTGTGAAAATGGACACAAACGGTATTGTATTTATTTCTTTGTTGCATCGAAACGAGAGCATTTTAAAACATTTTTTTTTTTTTTAAACACACATGTCCTTGTACTGGGGAAGATTGTGTGTGAAATAAAGCCAGATTTATACTTATCATTAAGGACAGAAAACCCCAATTTTTATTAAATAATTCGGATAGAACATACCATTTTTAACAACTTACAAATTTACTTTTATTATAAAAAAAATTGCTACATTTTCTTTGTATCCTTTGCTGAAGGTGCAGCATTGCTCTACTGGCAGCAAGATAAACACATCTAGTTAGCCAATCACAAGAGACAAACGTATGCAGGTACCAATCACCAGATAGCTCCCACTAGCGTAAGAGATGTGCATATAATTATTTTCAACTATGGATACCAAGAAAACAAAGCACATTTGAAAAAATAACTGATTTTAAAATGACATGTTCTATCTGATTCTTGCAAACTTAATTTGGACTTGTTAAACCAAAGTTGACAAATCAGTGTACAGTACCTACTATATATTTTCCAGTTTACTACACTACGTTTCAGGACAAATTAACATCCATCTTCAAAACCTGTTTTATTTTTAAACATGTTCTTTCAACACTACATTATAACAATAATATTTTACTTTAGAAGTAAGGTTACATTTCTTAACACTTAATTGCATTCCTTTAACCAATTCTTTAAAAAAAAATCCCATTAGTGTTGGTATTAAATACATGTTTAACAATGTGCATGCTTCAAAAACATTTGAGCAACTCTAGGCAAAGAAAATACTCACACTGAGCTGAAGAACCTACCACGAACAAAAATAAAGAAGAATGATTTTAACTGAAGTGGCTTATTCACATATTTAGTTATTATAAAAGCTTTCTGATGAATAGAGCTTTGAGAACAAGATCTACAGGTTTGTACATACACCTTTCAATACGTTTTTCTCAGGAGAAATTACAGTATTCTACTGGATCTACATGGGGCCAATATCTACTACAAACTAAAGCAATGAGTTATTGAATAAAACCAAAATAAAATATCTGATTAACAAGTAATTTATAAAGTTAAATAGCATGATAGAAAAAAAAGCATATTAAAGAAAAATATACTTGGAGGCTTTGAAACATTTACATGGACAGGATATTCACATATGATGGATAACTGTCACTGATATTCTCAAATTCACTAAGTAAATCCACCTGCTATTAAGTCAATGTGCTATAAAGTTAAATAAGGTGTTATAACTGTTTTTATATGTATTTCACATTTACAACAATTTAATGTGAAAGTCTTTTAAAGGGACATGAAACACAATTTTTTTTATTTCACGGTTTAGAAAGAGCATACAATTTTAAGCAACTTTCCAATTTACTTATATTATCTAATTTTATTCATTCTCTTGATATCCTTTGTTGAAAAGCATATCTAAATAGGCTCAGTAGCTGCTGATTGGTGGCTGCAAATAGATTCCTTATGTGATTGGCTCACCCATGTGCATTGCTATTTCTTCAACAAATAGATTTTTAAATTAATTAAATAGGAATGTTGTTTAAAATTGTATTCTCTATCTCAACCATGAAAAAGAAATATTGGGTTTCAGGTCCCTTTAATGTCTACTTTCAAAAGAGAGACTGTAACATCGTTATGGCGACCATTTTTAAATACTAATCTGCAGGTAGGACTCAGATGGGCTCAGCAGTAGCGGTGAATGAATGCAGAGAAATTGGATATATGAATGGCAAAGGTGATTGATTCAACTTTTCGATTTGTTTGCCCCCTAAAATTTGTTTCTGAGCTTTAAAAACACTTTCCTACTTAAAAAAGGGTTTGCGTAGATACAAAGAACAGAAATGTTGCCAAGTGATCAATATGAATATGAACATTAAAGGGACAGTAAAGTAAAAATGAAGGTCTATGATTCAGACACAACACGCAGTTTTAAAAAAAAATTCCAATTCTCTTTTTTTTTTTTTTTTTTTGTTGTTCTCTTGGTATCCTTTGCCCCTACCTGGCTACTACATAATGCCACCGGCTGGGATTTATTTTTGCGGAGAACACTGCTAGGTATCTTATTAACAATGAACATCATGGAAACTAATCAAAATGAATCAAATTTGATAACAGAAGTAAAAAGCAAACTTTTTTTGAAATCGTATGTTCGGTCTGAGTTTCATATCCCTTTAAAGGAACAGTATGCACTCATTTTCATATAACTGTAATAGACACTACTATAAAGAATAAGATGCACAGATACTGATATAAAAATCCAGTATAAACGGTTAAAAACTTACTTAGAAGCTCTTAGTTAAGGTAGCTGGAAAGCCCACAGCAAGTGGGAAATAAGACACTCCCCCCGCCCCCTTCTTTTGCATATGAAAAACAGAATTTATGTTTACCTGATAAATTTCTTTCTCCAACGGTGTGTCCGGTCCACGGCGTCATCCTTACTTGTGGGATATTCTCTTCCCCAACAGGAAATGGCAAAGAGCCCAGCAAAGCTGGTCACATGATCCCTCCTAGGCTCCGCCTACCCCAGTCATTCGACCGACGTTAAGGAGGAATAATAGCATAGGAGAAACCATATGGTACCGTGGTGACTGTAGTTAAAGAAAATAAATTATCAGACCTGATTAAAAAACCAGGGCGGGCCGTGGACCGGACACACCGTTGGAGAAAGAAATTTATCAGGTAAACATAAATTCTGTTTTCTCCAACATAGGTGTGTCCGGTCCACGGCGTCATCCTTACTTGTGGGAACCAATACCAAAGCTTTAGGACACGGATGAAGGGAGGGAGCAAATCAGGTCACCTAAATGGAAGGCACCACGGCTTGCAAAACCTTTCTCCCAAAAATAGCCTCAGAAGAAGCAAAAGTATCAAACTTGTAAAATTTGGTAAAAGTGTGCAGTGAAGACCAAGTCGCTGCCCTACATATCTGATCAACAGAAGCCTCGTTCTTGAAGGCCCATGTGGAAGCCACAGCCCTAGTGGAATGAGCTGTGATTCTTTCGGGAGGCTGCCGTCCGGCAGTCTCGTAAGCCAATCTGATGATGCTTCTAATCCAAAAAGAAAGAGAGGTAGAAGTTGCTTTTTGACCTCTCCTTTTACCTGAATAAACAACAAACAAGGAAGATGTTTGTCTAAAATCCTTTGTAGCATCTAAATAGAATTTTAGAGCGCGAACAACATCCAAATTGTGCAACAAGCGTTCCTTCTTTGAAACTGGTTTCGGACACAGAGAAGGTACGATAATCTCCTGGTTAATGTTTTTGTTAGAAACAACTTTTGGAAGAAAACCAGGTTTAGTACGTAAAACCACCTTATCTGCATGGAACACCAGATAAGGAGGAGAACACTGCAGAGCAGATAATTCTGAAACTCTTCTAGCAGAAGAAATTGCAACTAAAAACAAAACTTTCCAAGATAATAACTTAATATCAACGGAATGTAAGGGTTCAAACGGAACCCCCTGAAGAACTGAAAGAACTAAATTGAGACTCCAAGGAGGAGTCAAAGGTTTGTAAACAGGCTTGATTCTAACCAGAGCCTGAACAAAGGCTTGAACATCTGGCACAGCTGCCAGTTTTTTGTGAAGTAACACCGACAAGGCAGAAATCTGTCCCTTCAGGGAACTTGCCGATAATCCTTTTTCCAATCCTTCTTGAAGGAAGGATAGAATCCTAGGAATCTTAACCTTGTCCCAAGGGAATCCTTTAGATTCACACCAACAGATATATTTTTTCCAAATTTTGTGGTAAATCTTTCTAGTTACAGGCTTTCTGGCCTGAACAAGAGTATCGATAACAGAATCTGAGAAACCTCGCTTCGATAAAATCAAGCGTTCAATCTCCAAGCAGTCAGCTGGAGTGAAACCAGATTCGGATGTTCGAACGGACCCTGAACAAGAAGGTCTCGTCTCAAAGGTAGCTTCCAAGGTGGAGCCGATGACATATTCACCAGATCTGCATACCAAGTCCTGCGTGGCCACGCAGGAGCTATCAAGATCACCGACGCCCTCTCCTGATTGATCCTGGCTACCAGCCTGGGGATGAGAGGAAACGGCGGGAACACATAAGCTAGTTTGAAGGTCCAAGGTGCTACTAGTGCATCCACTAGAGCCGCCTTGGGATCCCTGGATCTGGACCCGTAGCAAGGAACTTTGAAGTTCTGACGAGAGGCCATCAGATCCATGTCTGGAATGCCCCATAGTTGAGTGACTTGGGCAAAGATTTCCGGATGGAGTTCCCACTCCCCCGGATGCAATGTCTGACGACTCAGAAAATCCGCTTCCCAATTTTCCACTCCCGGGATGTGGATAGCAGACAGGTGGCAGGAGTGAGACTCCGCCCATAGAATAATCTTGGTCACTTCTTCCATCGCTAGGGAACTCCTTGTTCCCCCCTGATGGTTGATGTACGCAACAGTCGTCATGTTGTCTGATTGAAACCGTATGAACTTGGTCCTCGCTAGCTGAGGCCAAGCCTTGAGAGCATTGAATATCGCTCTCAGTTCCAGAATATTTATCGGTAGAAGAGATTCTTCCCGAGACCAAAGACCCTGAGCTTTCAGGGATCCCCAGACCGCGCCCCAGCCCATCAGACTGGCGTCGGTCGTGACAATGACCCACTCTGGTCTGCGGAATGTCATCCCTCGTGACAGGTTGTCCAGGGACAGCCACCAACGGAGTGAATCTCTGGTCCTCTGATTTACTTGTATCTTTGGAGACAAGTCTGTATAGTCCCCATTCCACTGACTGAGCATGCACAGTTGTAATGGTCTTAGATGAATGCGCGCAAAAGGAACTATGTCCATTGCCGCTACCATCAACCCGATCACTTCCATGCACTGAGCTACGGAAGGAAGAGGAACGGAATGAAGTATCCGACAAGAGTCCAGAAGTTTTGTCTTTCTGGCCTCTGCTAGAAAAATCCTCATTTCTGAGGAGTCTATAATTGTTCCCAAGAAGGGAACCCTTGTTGACGGGGATAGAGAACTCTTTTCCACGTTCACTTTCCAGCCGTGAGATCTGAGAAAGGCCAGGACGATGTCCGTGTGAGCCTTTGCTCGAGGGAGGGACGACGCTTGAATCAGAATGTCGTCCAGGTAAGGTACTACTGCAATGCCCCTTGGTCTTAGGACCGCTAGAAGGGACCCTAGTACCTTTGTGAAAATCCTTGGAGCAGTGGCTAATCCGAAAGGAAGCGCCACAAACTGGTAATGTTTGTCCAGGAATGCAAACCTTAGGAACCGATGATGTTCCTTGTGGATAGGAATATGTAGATACGCATCCTTTAAATCCACCGTGGTCATGAATTGACCTTCCTGGATGGAAGGAAGGATAGTTCGAATGGTTTCCATCTTGAACGATGGGACCTTGAGAAATTTGTTTAAGATCTTGAGATCTAAGATTGGTCTGAACGTTCCCTCTTTTTTGGGAACTATGAACAGATTGGAGTAGAACCCCATCCCTTGTTCTCTTAATGGAACAGGATGAATCACTCCCATTTTTAACAGGTCTTCTACACAATGTAAGAACGCCTGTCTTTTTATGTGGTCTGAAGACAACTGAGACCTGTGGAACCTCCCCCTTGGGGGAAGTCCCTTGAATTCCAGAAGATAACCCTGGGAGACTATTTCTAGCGCCCAAGGATCCAGAACATCTCTTGCCCAAGCCTGAGCGAAGAGAGAGAGTCTGCCCCCCACCAGATCCGGTCCCGGATCGGGGGCCAATATTTCATGCTGTCTTGGTAGCAGTGACAGGTTTCTTGGCCTGCTTTCCCTTGTTCCAGCCTTGCATTGGTCTCCAAGCTGGCTTGGCTTGAGAAGTATTACCCTCTTGCTTAGAGGACGTAGCACTTTGGGCTGGTCCGTTTTTACGAAAGGGACGAAAATTAGGTCTATTTTTTGCCTTGAAAGGCCTATCCTGAGGAAGGGCGTGGCCCTTACCCCCAGTGATATCAGAGATAATCTCTTTCAAGTCAGGGCCAAACAGCGTTTTCCCCTTGAAAGGAATGTTTAGTAACTTGTTCTTGGAAGACGCATCAGCCGACCAAGATTTCAACCAAAGCGCTCTGCGCGCCACAATAGCAAACCCAGAATTCTTAGCCGCTAACCTAGCCACTTGCAAAGTGGCGTCTAGAGTGAAAGAATTAGCCAATTTGAGAGCATTGATTCTGTCCATAATCTCCTCATAAGGAGGAGAATCACTATCGAGCACCTTAATCAGTTCATCAAACCAGAAATATGCAGCTGTAGTGACAGGGACAATGCATGAAATGGGTTGTAGAAGGTAACCCTGCTGAACAAACATCTTTTTAAGCAAACCTTCTAATTTTTTATCCATAGGATCTTTGAAAGCACAACTATCCTCTATGGGTATAGTGGTGCGTTTGTTTAAAGTAGAAACCGCTCCCTCGACCTTGGGGACTGACTGCCATAAGTCCTTTCTGGGGTCGACCATAGGAAACAATTTTTTAAATATGGGGGGAGGGACGAAAGGAATACCGGGCCTTTCCCATTCTTTATTAACAATGTCCGCCACCCGCTTGGGTATAGGAAAAGCTTCTGGGAGCCCCGGCACCTCTAGGAACTTGTCCATTTTACATAGTTTCTCTGGAATGACCAACTTTTCACAATCATCCAGAGTGGATAATACCTCCTTAAGCAAAATGCGGAGATGTTCCAATTTAAATTTAAATGTAATCACATCAGATTCAGCCTGCTGAGAAATGTTCCCTAAATCAGTAATTTCTCCCTCAGACAAAACCTCCCTGGCCCCCTCAGATTGGGTTAGGGGCCCTTCAGAGATATTAATATCAGCGTCGTCATGCTCTTCAGTAACTAAAACAGAGCATCCACGCTTACGCTGACAAGGGTTCATTTTGGCTAAAATGTTTTTGACAGAATTATCCATTACAGCCGTTAATTGTTGCATAGTAAGGAGTATTGGCGCGCTAGATGTACTAGGGGCCTCCTGAGTGGGCAAGACTCGTGTAGACGAAGGAGGGAATGATGCAGTACCATGCTTACTCCCCTCACTTGAGGAATCATCTTGGGCATCATTGTCACATAAATCACATTTATTTAAATGAATAGGAATTCTGGCTTCCCCACATTCAGAACACAGTCTATCTGGTAGTTCAGACATGTTAAACAGGCATAAACTTGATAAGAAAGTACAAAAAACGTTTTGAAATAAAACCGTTACTGTCACTTTAAATTTTAAACTGAACACACTTTATTACTGCAATTGCGAAAAAACATGAAGGAATTGTTCAAAATTCACCAAACTTTCACCACAGTGTCTTAAAGCCTTGAAAATATTGCACACCAATTTTGGAAGCTTTAACCCTTAAAATAACGGAACCGGAGCCGTTTTAAGCTTTAACCCCTTTACAGTCCCTGGTATCTGCTTTGCTGAGACCCAACCAAACCCAAAGGGGAATACGATACCAAATGACGCCTTCAGAAGTCTTTTATAAGTATCAGAGCTCCTCTCACATGCGACTGCATGCCATGCCTCTCAAAAACAAGTGCGCAACACCGGCGCGAAAATGAGACTCTGCCTATGCTTTGGGAAAGCCCCTAAAGAATAAGGTGTCTAAAACAGTGCCTGCCGATATTATTATATCAAAATACCCAGAATAAATGATTCCTCAAGGCTAAATAAGTGTTAATATCAATCGATTTAGCCCAAAAAAGGTCTACAGTCTAAATAAGCCCTTGTGAAGCCCTTATTTACAATCGTAATAAACATGGCTTACCGGATCCCATAGGGAAAATGACAGCTTCCAGCATTACATCGTCTTGTTAGAATGTGTCATACCTCAAGCAGCAAAGGACTGCAAACTGTTCCCCCAACTGAAGTTAATTGCTCTCAACAGTCCTGTGTGGAACAGCCATGGATTTTAGTTACGGTTGCTAAAATCATTTTCCTCATACAAACAGAATTCTTCATCTCTTTTCTGTTTCTGAGTAAATAGTACGTACCAGCACTATTTGAAAATAACAAACTCTTGATTGAATAATGAAAAACTACAGTTAAACACTAAAAAACTCTAAGCCATCTCCGTGGAGATGTTGCCTGTACAACGGCAAAGAGAATGACTGGGGTAGGCGGAGCCTAGGAGGGATCATGTGACCAGCTTTGCTGGGCTCTTTGCCATTTCCTGTTGGGGAAGAGAATATCCCACAAGTAAGGATGACGCCGTGGACCGGACACACCTATGTTGGAGAAAGACTATTTACACAAACAGGAGCAAGCTGGAGAAGGTATCTGACGGTATTCTCATAAAGCTTTGGGGCTTGGTTAAGAGTCTAAAAATCAAAGCAATGTTATTTAAAAATAAGCAAAACTATGGGCTATATAAATAGATCATCTACAAAACATTTATGCAAAGAAAAAATTAGTGTATGATGTCCCTTTAAGCATAAGTGGTAATAGAAGTACATTGGAAGGATATTTTAAATGCCATGCTTTATCCATTTAAGTTGAATGTTTACTTTACTCCCCCTTTAACCCTTTCGTGACAGGGTTAAAGTGCCTACATCGGAACAACTGTTCCGATGTAGACAAATTGAAACTACGCGATCGTGCATACGATCGCGAGATTTCAATTATTGGATCGCATCTGGGGGGCGTCCCTACAATCCTAGGAACGCCCTCCAGACCGCGATTAAATCCCTGAAGCACAGAAGGCTTCAGGACAGCCGTTAGTTATGACGTTCCATTCCGTCATAACGGCTTTAAAGCCCAGTCTAATTATGACGGAATGGAACGGCATAACGGCTTTAAAAGGTTAAGTAATAACAATAACCTAGAATGGCAGCATTGTAGCGCTAGGTGACAGCTCATGCTTGAGACTTGAACACTTATTTTAATGACCATCATTATTAAAGTGATGGTAATCTCTCCCCTTTATAAAAACAACATACCATTAATCACCATAACTTACTTTAACTGAAGTGCAATGTTCTCATTATGTACTAACTGTGTAGCTTCAGTCTTAAAGTGATGGTAACCCCCGTCCCTTTAAAAAAACAGGTGCGGAATGTTAATGATATTTTACATGAAGTTTAATTCATCTGATGCGCTGTAATTTACTTTTTAATATACAAATGAAATTAAAATACCCAGTGCTCTGCCACCCACTTCACAAGTCAATTTTTCAGTGAACTAAAGGTTTCAACTCTTCTCCAATCAGCGCTCTCCCCTTTGGGCAACTTTTGTTGTAGCTAGACCGCTGATTGGACAACAATTCAAACAGCTCACAGAAAAATTGACTTTTGAAGGGGGCGGCAGAGCGTGGGGAATTTGCATTTCCTATCTATATTAAAAAGTATGTTATAGCGCATCTTTGTTACAACTGATACATTTAACTCCATCTAAAATATCACTAACATTCTAAATCTGGTTTTATAAAGGGGGAGAGTTAACCACCACTTTAAGATTAAAGCTACACAGTTGGTACATAAAGAACATTGCACTTCAGTTAAAGAGCCTGAGAAAAAAAGGGGGGAAAAGAGAGAGAAAGACTTGGGGTTAAATTTATGTATGCGTATTTTACATTTTTTAGATAAAGACCAGGAAGTGAGCATTGTTTATATTTTAAGGTGCCAAGACTTTGGTTGGATGTACTGATATTTAGGTGTAGTCAGGGCAGGTTCCCGTATTCTGCTCAGGAGGAGAAATGTTCTGCAGCTCCAAAGCAGGAATTTATGTGTTTAACCTTAAACAAAGTGTTAAAAACAATGATAAATGGAAGGGGAGGGCATTAGTGTTATTTGTCTTCAAACCTTCTTTATGTTTTTATAGGTTTGTCTCTCATAAGTACCAACTGGACAGAACTGCATGATTATTATTAGACAGGAGATATAGACAGGGAAAATAGTGTTGTCATCTGATTGCCAATATCAAATATTCACGCAAAAAAACATTTACTGTTTATTCACACTCTCTCCCTTCTGTGTCACTTTAACTCCATCAGCTCCATAAGAAGACCAATTGCAATCAAACTCCATCATCTCCACTGGAAAACCAATTACAAGTTAACTCCATCATATCCACAGGAAGACTAATTACAAGTTAACTCTTTCATCTCCACTGGAAAACCAATTACAAGCTGTCAGGTAAAAAGAAAACATCTGGTACAAACAGAGCTGCATAGCTCGCCTGCAGCACCAGTATACCCAGATTACAGTATCGCTAGTCAAATTATACAACAGTTACAACCAATCCATGTACTCAGGTTGCTTGGCCTTATCACCCCTGACAAGCCATGGCTAATGTGCTTTTCTTCAACATAAATATACAAGGAAATAACCTGCATTAGATAGCAGTTATTTGTCAATGTCATACATTTCAGTAGAGTAGTATTAGCAATGCAACCTACAAACACTTAATGCTTGGACTGAATGTATCCCTTTATTCCTGTGCACCCACTGTAAATAGGTTACTTATTAACTTCATACTAAATGAAATATATATGAAAGCCAATAAGTCAGATGCTACATATACAGGGAGTGCAGAATTATTAGGCAAGTTGTATTTTTGAGGATTCATTTTATTATTGAACAACAACCATGTTCTCAATGAACCCAAAAAACTCATTAATATCAAAGCTGAATATTTTTGGAAGTAGTTTTTAGTTTGTTTTTAGTTTTAGCTATTTTAGGGGGATATCTGTGTGTGCAGGTGACTATTACTGTGCATAATTATTAGGCAACTTAACAAAAAACAAATATATACCCATTTCAATTATTTATTTTTACCAGTGAAACCAATATAACATCTCAACATTCACAAATATACATTTCTGACATTCAAAAACAAAACAAAAACAAATCAGTGACCAATATAGCCACCTTTCTTTGCAAGGACACTCAAAAGCCTGCCATCCATGGATTCTGTCAGTGTTTTGATCTGTTCACCATCAACATTGCGTGCAGCAGCAACCACAGCCTCCCAGACACTGTTCAGAGAGGTGTACTGTTTTCCCTCCTTGTAAATCTCACATTTGATGATGGACCACAGGTTCTCAATCGGGTTCAGATCAGGTGAACAAGGAGGCCATGTCATTAGATTTTCTTCTTTTATACCCTTTCTTGCCAGCCACGCTGTGGAGTACGTGGACGCGTGTGATGGAGCATTGTCCTGCATGAAAATCATGTTTTTCTTTAAGGATGCAGACTTCTTCCTGTACCACTGCTTGAAGAAGGTGTCTTCCAGAAACTGGCAGTAGGACTGGGAGTTGATCTTGACTCCATCCTCAACCCGAAAAGGCCCCACAAGCTCATCTTTGATGATACCAGCCCAAACCAGTACTCCACCTCCACCTTGCTGGCGTCTGAGTCGGACTGGAGCTCTCTGCCCTTTACCAATCCAGCCACGGGCCCATCCATCTGGCCCATCAAGACTCACTCTCATTTCATCAGTCCATAAAACCTTAGAAAAATCAGTCTTGAGATATTTCTTGGCCCAGTCTTGACGTTTCAGCTTGTGTGTCTTGTTCAGTGGTGGTCGTCTTTCAGCCTTTCTTACCTTGGCCATGTCTCTGAGTATTGCACACCTTGTGCTTTTGGGCACTCCAGTGATGTTGCAGCTCTGAAATATGGCCAAACTGGTGGCAAGTGGCATCTTGGCAGCTGCACGCTTGACTTTTCTCAGTTCATGGGCAGTTATTTTGCGTCTTGGTTTTTCCACACGCTTCTTGCGACCCTGTTGACTATTTTGAATGAAACGCTTGATTGTTCGATGATCACGCTTCAGAAGCTTTGCAATTTTAAGAGTGCTGCATCCCTCTGCAAGATATCTCACTATTTTTGACTTTTCTGAGCCTGTCAAGTCCTTCTTTTGACCCATTTTGCCAAAGGAAAGGAAGTTGCCTAATAATTATGCACACCTGATATAGGGTGTTGATGTCATTAGACCACACCCCTTCTCATTACAGATATGCACATCACCTAATATGCTTAATTGGTAGTAGGCTTTCGAGCCTATACAGCTTGGAGTAAGACAACATGCATAAAGAGGATGATGTGGTCAAAATACTCATTTGCCTAATAATTCTGCACTCCCTGTATCAATGTTAGACAAAAATCTGGTGCCAGAAGAATGCCAAACCTCAAGAGCCATAATATTTCAGAAAGGATATACAGACAACGTATACATCTTGTAAATGAGTTTGCACAATTGTACGTACCATTGAATAACTAGAAGAAAGCAGTGTCCCATTCTAAACCATCAGAACTTGCTTTCCTTGTGCACACATAACAACTCACGTTTCTGCTAAATGCTTGAATGTAATGAAATTGATTCAGTTGCTAAGAATATTCCTTACTACAAGGCACCTGGCCCAGATGGATTCCCAACTTAAGTTTTTCAGTGCAATCTTCTGAATAGTCAAAAGATCTATGCTAAGAATAAACTGGAGGGTGTTTTTTAAGTATCTAAAATACACTATTCTTAAATGTATTAGTTACTTTCAAGTGCATGAGACCCTTGACTGTAGCAGAAGTTTACCTTTCTGGAAGACAAAAAAACCTAAACACAAAATGGAGCCGTTTAAAGGGCCATAATACCCAAATGTTTAAAGACTTGAAAGTGATGCAGCATAGCTGTAAAAAGCTGATTAGAAAATATCTCCTGAACATCTCTTTGTAAAAAAGAAAGATATTTTACCTCAAAAGTTCCTCAGTAGCCACCTCCCATTGTAAAGGATTTCTAAGCAGCATATTAGTATGTCTGTCCCGGGACAACTGAAAGGATGACCTTTGTGCACTCTCATATTATTTCACCAATCAGGTAAAGGAAGCTTACTATGAAATCCCATGAGAGTTAAGTCAAATCTCATGAGATCACAGTAAGAGTTCATGACCTCAGCACTGCTGATGCTGATTGGCTTCTGTTCATTTCTTAATTTTTTTAATTTTTTTACCTGCAGCTGGGAGCAGCTGAGTATAACTTTTTACACAGAACTTACTCTGCTGAGCTGAGGAGATTGTGAGGTAAAATATCTTCCTTTTTTACATAGAGATGCTCAGGTGATATTTTCCTGTCAGCTTTTTACAGTTATACTGCATCAGTTTCAAGTGATTTAGCATATGAGTAGTATGTCCCTTTAAGCAAACAAGAAGCCAAGACTTCCAAATATGTCCAGATTTAACAAACTAATACCGACAATCCTGTTTTAGAGAACTACATCAATATTGTTGACAAAGCTGGTAAATGCCACCCAAAAAGTCCTTGAAATATTTCAGTTTTCCTGTTGTATTCCAAAATTAGAAAAAGGTGCAAAGACTAGTAACTAAGAGAATAGGGATAATGGATGGTCTAAAGAGACATAACAGTGCAAAAAAACAAAAAAAAAAACTCTTATGCTTTAGAGCATTTTATTATAGCGCTATTAATTGCATACACGTATGTGTTTATCGCCTGCAAAGAGATTCAATATGTAGCTCCTGAACAGCAACGCACTACTTGCTAGCTGAACACATCTGGTAAGCCAATGACAAGATGCATAAGTGCGTAGCCAGCAAACACCAGCTAGCTCTAAGAAGTGCAGCTACTAACACGTATATGTATGTATTGTTTTCAACAAAGGATACCAAGAAAACAAAAGTACATTTGATAATTGAAGTGTCTTATAATATTGCATGTTATAGCTGAATCCTTAAAGTAAATTTTGACTTTCATGTCCCTAACCTATTAGCAGACCTCAGATTAATTAGGTTAGCTCTGCATTTATGAGGAAACATGATTAATATATAAATGTACCTAGGATATATACATTGGAGTTCTTAGGAAAACATACAATGCAAATAATGTAGAAAATGCCAAGAGGTCATCTTTTAAGGTCATCTACAATTGATTTTCACACTAAGAGCAATCAAGATGTGCATGTCATTACCTAGGGAGAAGAGCATATATGTTTAGCTTAAAAAAAGCGCCATATTCAGGATATCTGGCATAAAAAGGTCACCACTATTGACAACTTACCAATGGAGAAATATATTTGCCATGTTTTTTGTAAAGGGGAAAGACCGTATGATTGTTCATGTGAAAGGCTTGTAAACAGTACAACATGTCAAAATATAAATCTGAATGTTAAGGAAAAACAATTTCAGTTTAAAATCTGTCTGCAAGTACTCTCTAGATAAGGAAGACTATAACAGCACTGCCCTATAAAGATATTTACCCAGCTACTGGGTTAAGCTACATTAAGGGGAGAGATTACATATACTGCGCAGGCTTCAGCGCAAGCGCTGCAACCCGCGCCACCCGTAATTTCAACTTGCACATCGGGGTATCCAATAAACCCCGCCGGCAGTTCATAAAGTGCCGTAAGTCGGATAAACTAACAATGTCCAGAAATGAGCGTAAATACAAATTTCTGGAGTCGCTAGTGACTTTCGGCACTTTAAAAACTGTCGGCACCTAAGAAAAGTAAAAACAAAAAAACTAATCTCCCGTAAAAGTCTAACACTCCTCCCAAAAATAAGCCAGGCACGTTAAACCTCTACATTGGCATTTCCCCCCTCTCACAACTAATAATAAATTTATAAACCCTAAACTGACAACCCCCCACAACGCAATATGCCTAATTAAACTATTAACCCCTATATCCGCCATCAAACCCAAACCACAAGTAATCCCTAAATTATTAACCCCTAATTCCGCCAACCCCAACATACAAACTACCTATTAAAACTATTAACCCCTAATCCGCCATTAACCCACAACACAAACTACCTATTAAAGTATTAACCCCCTAAACCGCCAAAGCCCACAACGCAAATAAATTACTAAGCTCCCTAACCTAACACCCCCTAAATGTACCCAAATTACCTAAATTACAAAATATTTAAAAGTAACTAAAAGTTACTATTAAAATTTAAAAAAAACTAACACTACTTTAAAAATTAAACTAAACTAAGTACAAATTAAAGGGACAGTCTAGTCAAAATTAAAATTCTGGTGTAGACTGTCCCTTTAAGCTACAATTACAGAAAATAAAAAAATCTAAGATTACAGAAAACAAAAAACAGAATTTATGTTTACCTGATAAATTACTTTCTCCAACGGTGTGTCCGGTCCACGGCGTCATCCTTACTTGTGGGATATTCTCTTCCCCAACAGGAAATGGCAAAGAGCCCAGCAAAGCTGGTCACATGATCCCTCCTAGGCTCCGCCTTCCCCAGTCATTCGACCGACGTAAAGGAGGAATATTTGCATAGGAGAAATCATATGATACCGTGGTGACTGTAGTTAAAGAAAATAAATCATCAGACCTGATTAAAAAACCAGGGCGGGCCGTGGACCGGACACACCGTTGGAGAAAGTAATTTATCAGGTAAACATAAATTCTGTTTTCTCCAACATAGGTGTGTCCGGTCCACGGCGTCATCCTTACTTGTGGGAACCAATACCAAAGCTTTAGGACACGGATGATGGGAGGGAGCAAATCAGGTCACCTAGATGGAAGGCACCACGGTTTGCAAAACCTTTCTCCCAAAAATAGCCTCAGAAGAAGCAAAAGTATCAAACTTGTAAAATTTGGTAAAAGTGTGCAGTGAAGACCAAGTCGCTGCCTTACATATCTGATCAACAGAAGCCTCGTTCTTAAAGGCCCATGTGGAAGCCACGGCCCTAGTGGAATGAGCTGTGATTCTTTCAGGAGGCTGCCGTCCGGCAGTCTCATAAACCAATCTGATGATGCTTTTAAGCCAAAAAGATAGAGAGGTAGAAGTTGCTTTTTGACCTCTCCTTTTACCAGAATAAACAACAAACAAGGAAGATGTTTGTCTGAAATCCTTTGTAGCATCTAAATAGAATTTTAGAGCACGGACAACGTCCAAATTGTGTAACAAACGTTCCTTCTATGAAACTGGATTCGGACACAAAGAAGGTACAACTATCTCCTGGTTAATATTTTTGTTGGAAACAACCTTCGGAAGAAAACCAGGCTCAGTACGTAAAAACCACCTTATCTGCATGGACCAGATAGGGCGGAGAACACTGCAGAGCAGATAACTCAGAAACTCTTCTAGCGGAAGAAATTGCAACCTAAAACAAAACTTTCCAAGATAATAACTTAATATCTATGGAATGTAAGGGTTCAAACGGATCCCCTTGAAGAACTGAAAGAACTAGATTAAGACTCCAGGGAAGAGTCAAAGGTCTGTAAACAGGCTTGATTCTAACCAGAGCCTGAACAAACGCTTAAACGTCTGGCACAGCTGCCAGCCTTTTGTGAAGTAAAACAGATAAAGCAGAGATCTGTCCCTTCAGAGAACTCGCAGAAAATCCTTTCTCCAAACCTTCTTGTAGAAAGGAAAGAATCTTAGGAATTTTTATCTTGTTCCATGGGAATCCTTTAGATTCACACCAACAGATATATTTTTTCCATATATTATGGTAAATTTTTCTAGATACAGGCTTTCTAGCCTGAATAAGAGTATCTATTACAGAATCTGAAAACCCACGCATTGATAAAATCAAGCGTTCAAACTCCAAGCAATCAGTTGGAGGAAAACCAGATTCGGATGTTCGAATGGACCCTGAATAAGAAGGTCCTGTCTCAAAGGTAGCTTCCATGGTGGAGCCGATGACACATTCACCAGGTCTGCATACCAAGTCCTGCGTGGCCACACAGGAACTATCAAGGTCACCGAAGCCCTCTCCAGATTGATCCTGGCTACCAGCCTGGGAATGAGAGGAAACGGTGGGAATACATAAGCTAGGTTGAAGATCCAAGGTGCTACTATTGTATCCAATAGAGTCGCCTTGGGATCCCTGGATTTGGACCCGTAACAAGGGACCATGAAGTTCTGACGAGAGGCCATCAGAACCAAGTCTGGAATGCCCCATAATTGAGTTATTTGGGCAAAGATTTCCAGATGGAGTTCCCACTCCCCCGGATGCTCCTCCATCGCCAGGGAACTCCTTGTTACCCCCTGATGGTTGATATATGTAACAGTCGTCATGATGACTGATTGAAACCTTATGAATTTGGCCTTTGCTAGTCGAGGCCAAGCCTTGAGAGCATTGAATATCGCTCTCAGTTCCATTATGTTTATCGGGAGAAGAGAGTCTTCCCGAAACCATAGACCCTGAGTTTTCAGGGGTTCCCAGACCGCGCCCCAGCCCACCAGACTGGCGTCGGTCGTGACAATGACCTATTTTGGTCTGCGGAAGCTCATTCCCTGTGACAGGTTGTCCAGGGTCAGCCACCAACGGAGTGAATCTCTGGTTATTTGATCTACTTGTATCGTCGGAGACAAGTCTGTATAATCCCCATTCCACTGTCTGAGCATGCCCAGGTGCAATGGTCTTAGATGAATTCGTGCAAAAGGAACTATGTCCATTGCCGCAACCATCAACCCTATTACTTCCATGGACTGCGCTATGGAAGGAAGAAGAACAGAATGAAGTACCTGACAAGAGCTTAGAAGTTTTGATTTTCTGGCCTCTGTCAGAAAAACCTTCATTTCTAAGGAAACTATTATTGTTCCCAAGAAGGGAACTCTTGTTGACGGGGACAGAGAACTTTTTTCTATGTTCACTTTCCACCTGTGAGATCTGAGAAAGGCTAGGACAATGTCCGTATGAGCCCTTGCTTTTGACAGAGACGACACGTGAATCAGGATGTCGTCCAAGTAAGGTACTACTGCAATGCCCCTTGGTCTTAGCACCGCTAGAAGGGACCCTAGTACCCTTGTGAAAATCCTTGGAGCAGTGGCTAATCCGAATGGAAGTGCCACAGGTAATGCTTGTCCAGAAAGGCGAACCTTAGGAACCGAAAAAGTTCCTTGTGGATAGGAATACGTAGGTACGCATCCTTTAAGTGCACCGTGGTCATGAATTGACCTTCCTGGATGGTAGGAAGGATCGTTCGAATGGTTTCCATTTTGAATGATGAAACCCTTAGAAACTTGTTTAGAATCTTGAGATCTAAAATAGGTCTGAATGTTCCCTCTTTTTTGGGAATTATGAACAGGTTGGAGTAAAAACCCATCCCTTGTTCTCCTAATGGAACAGGATGAATCACTCCCATGCTTAACAGGTCTTCTACACAGTGTAAGAATGCCTGTTCGAAGATAATTGAGACCCGTGGAACCTTCCCCTTGGGGGTAGTTCCCTGAATTCCAGGAGATAACCTTGAGAAACTATTTCTAGCGCCCAAGGATCCTGAACATCTCTTGCCCCAGCCTGAGCAAAGAGAGAAAGTCTGCCCCCCACCAGATCCTTCCCAGATCGGGGGCCAACACTTCATGCTGTTTTGGTAGCAGTGGCAGGTGACTTGGCCTGCTTACCCTTGTTCCAGCCTTGCATCGGCCTCCAGGCTGGCTTGGTTTGAGAAGTATTACCCTCTTGCTTAGAGGGTGTAGAATTTGAGGCTGGTCCGTTTCTGCGAAAGGGACGAAAATTTGGCTTCTTTTTAGCCTTAAAAGACCTATCCAGAGGAAGGGCGTGGCCCTTTCCCCCAGTGATGTCTGAAATAATCTCTTTCAAGTCAGGGCCAAACAGTGTTTTACCCTTGAAAGGGATGTTAAGCAAAAGCGCTCTGCGCGCCACGATAGCAAACCCTGAATTATTCGCCGCTAATCTAGCTAATTGCAAAGCGGCATCTAAAATAAAAAAGAGCCAATTTAAGAGCTTGAACTCTGTCCAAAAACTCCTCGTACGAAGAGGTGAATCAGGATGTCGTCCAAGTAAGGTACTACTGCAATGCCCCTTGGTCTTAGCACCGCTAGAAGGGACCCTAGTACCCTTGTGAAAATCCTTGGAGCAGTGGCTAATCCGAATGGAAGTGCCACAGGTAATGCTTGTCCAGAAAGGCGAACCTTAGGAACCGAAAAAGTTCCTTGTGGATAGGAATACGTAGGTACGCATCCTTTAAGTCCACCGTGGTCATGAATTGACCTTCCTGGATGGTAGGAAGGATCGTTCGAATGGTTTCCATTTTGAATGATGAAACCCTTAGAAACTTGTTTAGAATCTTGAGATCTAAAATAGGTCTGAATGTTCCCTCTTTTTTGGGAATTATGAACAGGTTGGAGTAAAAACCCATCCCTTGTTCTCCTAATGGAACAGGATGAATCACTCCCATGCTTAACAGGTCTTCTACACAGTGTAAGAATGCCTGTTCGAAGATAATTGAGACCCGTGGAACCTTCCCCTTGGGGGTAGTTCCCTGAATTCCAGGAGATAACCTTGAGAAACTATTTCTAGCGCCCAAGGATCCTGAACATCTCTTGCCTCAGCCTGAGCAAAGAGAGAAAGTCTGCCCCCCACCAGATCCTTCCCAGATCGGGGGCCAACACTTCATGCTGTTTTGGTAGCAGTGGCAGGTGACTTGGCCTGCTTACCCTTGTTCCAGCCTTGCATCGGCCTCCAGGCTGGCTTGGTTTGAGAAGTATTACCCTCTTGCTTAGAGGGTGTAGAATTTGAGGCTGGTCCGTTTCTGCGAAAGGGACGAAAATTTGGCTTCTTTTTAGCCTTAAAAGACCTATCCAGAGGAAGGGCGTGGCCCTTTCCCCCAGTGATGTCTGAAATAATCTCTTTCAAGTCAGGGCCAAACAGTGTTTTACCCTTGAAAGGGATGTTAAGCAAAAGCGCTCTGCGCGCCACGATAGCAAACCCTGAATTATTCGCCGCTAATCTAGCTAATTGCAAAGCGGCATCTAAAAACAGAATTTATGTTTACCTGATAAATTACTTTCTCCAACGGTGTGTCCGGTCCACGGCGTCATCCTTACTTGTGGGATATTCTCTTCCCCAACAGGAAATGGCAAAGAGCCCAGCAAAGCTGGTCACATGATCCCTCCTAGGCTCCGCCTACCCCAGTCATTCGACCGACGTTAAGGAGGAATATTTGCATAGGAGAAACCATATGGTACCGTGGTGACTGTAGTTAAAGAAAATAAATTATCAGACCTGATTAAAAAAACCAGGGCGGGCCGTGGACCGGACACACCGTTGGAGAAAGTAATTTATCAGGTAAACATAAATTCTGTTTTCTCCAACATAGGTGTGTCCGGTCCACGGCGTCATCCTTACTTGTGGGAACCAATACCAAAGCTTTAGGACACGGATGAAGGGAGGGAGCAAATCAGGTCACCTAAATGGAAGGCACCACGGCTTGCAAAACCTTTCTCCCAAAAATAGCCTCAGAAGAAGCAAAAGTATCAAACTTGTAAAATTTGGTAAAAGTGTGCAGTGAAGACCAAGTCGCTGCCCTACATATCTGATCAACAGAAGCCTCGTTCTTGAAGGCCCATGTGGAAGCCACAGCCCTAGTGGAATGAGCTGTGATTCTTTCGGGAGGCTGCCGTCCGGCAGTCTCGTAAGCCAATCTGATGATGCTTTTAATCCAAAAAGAGAGAGAGGTAGAAGTTGCTTTTTGACCTCTCCTTTTACCAGAATAAACAACAAACAAGGAAGATGTTTGTCTAAAATCCTTTGTAGCATCTAAATAGAATTTTAGAGCGCGAACAACATCCAAATTGTGCAACAAACGTTCCTTCTTTGAAACTGGTTTCGGACACAGAGAAGGTACGATAATCTCCTGGTTAATGTTTTTGTTAGAAACAACTTTTGGAAGAAAACCAGGTTTAGTACGTAAAACCACCTTATCTGCATGGAACACCAGATAAGGAGGAGAACACTGCAGAGCAGATAATTCTGAAACTCTTCTAGCAGAAGAAATTGCAACTAAAAACAAAACTTTCCAAGATAATAACTTAATATCAACGGAATGCAAGGGTTCAAACGGAACCCCCTGAAGAACTGAAAGAACTAAATTGAGACTCCAAGGAGGAGTCAAAGGTTTGTAAACAGGCTTAATTCTAACCAGAGCCTGAACAAAGGCTTGAACATCTGGCACAGCAGCCAGTCTTTTGTGAAGTAACACCGACAAGGCAGAAATCTGTCCCTTCAGGGAACTTGCAGATAATCCTTTTTCCAATCCTTCTTGAAGGAAGGATAGAATCCTAGGAATCTTAACCTTGTCCCAAGAGAATCCTTTAGATTCACACCAACAGATATATTTTTTCCAAATTTTGTGGTAAATCTTTCTAGTTACAGGCTTTCTGGCCTGAACAAGAGTATCAATAACAGAATCTGAGAACCCTCGCTTCGATAAAATCAAGCGTTCAATCTCCAAGCAGTCAGCTGGAGTGAAACCAGATTCGGATGTTCGAACGGACCCTGAACAAGAAGGTCTCGTCTCAAAGGTAGCTTCCAAGGTGGAGCCGATGACATATTCACCAGATCTGCATACCAAGTCCTGCGTGGCCACGCAGGAGCTATCAAGATCACCGACGCCCTCTCCTGATTGATCCTGGCTACCAGCCTGGGGATGAGAGGAAACGGCGGGAACACATAAGCTAGTTTGAAGGTCCAAGGTGCTACTAGTGCATCCACTAGAGCCGCCTTGGGATCCCTGGATCTGGACCCGTAGCAAGGAACTTTGAAGTTCTGACGAGAGGCCATCAGATCCATGTCTGGAATGCCCCACAGCTGAGTGACTTGGGCAAAGATTTCCGGATGGAGTTCCCACTCCCCCGGATGCAATGTCTGACGACTCAGAAAATCCGCTTCCCAATTTTCCACTCCTGGGATGTGGATAGCAGACAGGTGGCAGGAGTGAGACTCCGCCCATAGAATGATTTTGGTCACTTCTTCCATCGCTAGGGAACTCCTTGTTCCCCCCTGATGGTTGATGTACGCAACAGTTGTCATGTTGTCTGATTGAAACCGTATGAACTTGGCCCTCGCTAGCTGAGGCCAAGCCTTGAGAGCATTGAATATCGCTCTCAGTTCCAGAATATTTATCGGTAGAAGAGATTCTTCCCGAGACCAAAGACCCTGAGCTTTCAGGGATCCCCAGACCGCGCCCCAGCCCATCAGACTGGCGTCGGTCGTGACAATGACCCACTCTGGTCTGCGGAATGTCATCCCTTGTGACAGGTTGTCCAGGGACAGCCACCAACGGAGTGAGTCTCTGGTCCTCTGATTTACTTGTATCTTCGGAGACAAGTCTGTATAGTCCCCATTCCACTGACTGAGCATGCACAGTTGTAATGGTCTTAGATGAATGCGCGCAAAAGGAACTATGTCCATTGCCGCTACCATCAACCCGATCACTTCCATGCACTGAGCTATGGAAGGAAGAGGAACGGAATGAAGTATCCGACAAGAGTCTAGAAGCTTTGTTTTTCTGGCCTCTGTCAGAAAAATCCTCATTTCTAAGGAGTCTATTATTGTTCCCAAGAAGGGAACCCTTGTTGACGGGGATAGAGAACTCTTTTCCACGTTCACTTTCCACCCGTGAGATCTGAGAAAGGCCAGGACAATGTCCGTGTGAGCCTTTGCTTGAGGAAGGGACGACGCTTGAATCAGAATGTCGTCCAAGTAAGGTACTACAGCAATGCCCCTTGGTCTTAGCACAGCTAGAAGGGACCCTAGTACCTTTGTGAAAATCCTTGGAGCAGTGGCTAATCCGAAAGGAAGCGCCACGAACTGGTAATGTTTGTCCAGGAATGCGAACCTTAGGAACCGATGATGTTCCTTGTGGATAGGAATATGTAGATACGCATCCTTTAAATCCACCGTGGTCATGAATTGACCTTCCTGGATGGAAGGAAGAATAGTTCGAATGGTTTCCATCTTGAACGATGGAACCTTGAGAAACTTGTTTAAGATCTTGAGATCTAAGATTGGTCTGAACGTTCCCTCTTTTTTGGGAACTATGAACAGATTGGAGTAGAACCCCATCCCTTGTTCTCTTAATGGAACAGGATGAATCACTCCCATTTTTAACAGGTCTTCTACACAATGTAAGAATGCCTGTCTTTTTATGTGGTCTGAAGACAACTGAGACCTGTGGAACCTCCCCCTTGGGGGAAGTCCCTTGAATTCCAGAAGATAACCTTGGGAGACTATTTCTAGCGCCCAAGGATCCAGAACATCTCTTGCCCAAGCCTGAGCGAAGAGAGAGAGTCTGCCCCCCACCAGATCCGGTCCCGGATCGGGGGCCAACATTTCATGCTGTCTTGGTAGCAGTGGCAGGTTTCTTGGCCTGCTTTCCCTTGTTCCAGCCTTGCATTGGTCTCCAAGCTGGCTTGGCTTGAGAAGTATTACCCTCTTGCTTAGAGGACGTAGCACCTTGGGCTGGTCCGTTCCTACGAAAGGGACGAAAATTAGGTTTATTTTTTGCCTTGAAAGGCCGATCCTGAGGAAGGGCGTGGCCCTTACCCCCAGTGATATCAGAGATAATCTCTTTCAAGTCAGGGCCAAACAGCGTTTTCCCCTTGAAAGGAATGTTAAGTAGCTTGTTCTTGGAAGACGCATCAGCCGACCAAGATTTCAACCAAAGCGCTCTGCGCGCCACGATAGCAAACCCAGAATTCTTAGCCGCTAACCTAGCCAATTGCAAAGTGGCGTCTAGGGTGAAAGAATTAGCCAATTTGAGAGCATTGATTCTGGCCATAATCTCCTCCAAAGGAGGAGAATCACTATCGACCGCTCTTATCAGATCATCGAACCAGAAACATGCGGCTGTAGCGACAGGGACAATGCATGAAATTGGTTGTAGAAGGTAACCTTGCTGAACAAACATCTTTTTAAGCAAACCTTCTAATTTTTTATCCATAGGATCTTTGAAAGCACAACTATCCTCTATGGGTATAGTGGTGCGTTTGTTTAAAGTGGAAACCGCTCCCTCGACCTTGGGGACTGTCTGCCATAAGTCCTTTCTGGAGTCGACCATAGGAAACAATTTTTTAAATATGGGGGGAGGGACGAAAGGAATACCGGGCCTTTCCCATTCTTTATTAACAATATCCGCCACCCGCTTGGGTATAGGAAAAGCTTCTGGGAGCCCCGGCACCTCTAGGAACTTGTCCATTTTACAAAGTTTCTCTGGGATGACCAACTTGTCACAATCATCCAGAGTGGATAATACCTCCTTAAGCAGAATGCGGAGATGTTCCAACTTAAATTTAAATGCAATCACATCAGGTTCAGCCTGTTGAGAAATGTTCCCTGAATCAGTAATTTCTCCCTCAGACAAAACCTCCCTGGCCCCATCAGACTGGGTTAGGGGCCCTTCAGAAATATTATTATCAGCGTCGTCATGCTCTTCAGTATCTAAAACAGAGCAGCCGCGCTTACGCTGATAAGTGTTCATTTTGGCTAAAATGTTTTTGACAGAATTATCCATTACAGCCGTTAATTGTTGCATAGTAAGGAGTATTGGCGCGCTAGATGTACTAGGGGCCTCCTGAGTGGGCAAGACTCGTGTAGACGAAGGAGGGAATGATGCAGTACCATGCTTACTCCCCTCACTTGAGGAATCATCTTGGGCATCATTATCATTATCACATAAATCACATTTATTTAAATGAATAGGAATTCTGGCTTCCCCACATTCAGAACACAGTCTATCTGGTAGTTCAGACATGTTAAACAGGCATAAACTTGATAACAAAGTACAAAAAACGTTTTAAAATAAAACCGTTACTGTCACTTTAAATTTTAAACTGAACACACTTTATTACTGCAATTGCGAAAAAACATGAAGGAATTGTTCAAAATTCACCAAATTTTCACCACAGTGTCTTAAAGCCTTAAAAGTATTGCACACCAAATTTGGAAGCTTTAACCCTTAAAATAACGGAACCGGAGCCGTTTTGAACTTTAACCCCTTTACAGTCCCTGGTATCTGCTTTGCTGAGACCCAACCAAGCCCAAAGGGGAATACGATACCAAATGACGCCTTCAGAAAGTCTTTTCTAAGTATCAGAGCTCCTCTCACATGCGACTGCATGCCATGCCTCTCAAAAACAAGTGCGCCACACCGGCGCGAAAATGAGGCTCTGCTTATGCTTTGGGAAAGCCCCTAAGAATAAGGTGTCTAAAACAGTGCCTGCCGATATTATTATATCAAAATACCCAGATAAAATGATTCCTCAAGGCTAAATATGTGTTAATAATGAATCGATTTAGCCCAGAAAAAGTCTACAGTTTTAATAAGCCCTTGTGAAGCCCTTATTTACGATCGTAATAAACATGGCTTACCGGATCCCATAGGGAAAATGACAGCTTCCAGCATTACATCGTCTTGTTAGAATGTGTCATACCTCAAGCAGCAAGAGACTGCACACTGTTCCCCCAACTGAAGTTAATTGCTCTCAACAGTCCTGTGTGGAACAGCCATGGATTTTAGTGACGGTTGCTAAAATCATTTTCCTCATACAAACAGAAATCTTCATCTCTTTTCTGTTTCTGAGTAAATAGTACATACCAGCACTATTTCAAAATAACAAACTCTTGATTGAATAATAAAAACTACAGTTAAACACTAAAAAACTCTAAGCCATCTCCGTGGAGATGTTGCCTGTACAACGGCAAAGAGAATGACTGGGGTAGGCGGAGCCTAGGAGGGATCATGTGACCAGCTTTGCTGGGCTCTTTGCCATTTCCTGTTGGGGAAGAGAATATCCCACAAGTAAGGATGACGCCGTGGACCGGACACACCTATGTTGGAGAAATAAAAAAGAGTTAGCCAATTTAAGAGCTTGAACTCTGTCCAAAACCTCCTCGTACGAAGATTCTTTATTGAGCGACTTTTCTAGTTCTTCGAACCAGAAACACGCAGCTGTAGTGACAGGAACAATGCATGAAATTGGTTGTAGAAGGTAACCTTGCTGAACAAACATCTTTTTAAGCAAACCCTCTAACCTTTAATCCATAGGATCTTGAAAGCACAACTATCTTCTATAGGAATAGAAGTGCGTTTGTTTAGAGTAGAAACCGCCCCCTCGACCTTGGGGACTGTATGCTATAAGTCCTTTCTGGGGTCGACTATAGGAACTAATTTCTTAAATATAGGGGGAGGACAAAAGGTATGCCGGGCCTTTCCCACTCCTTATTTACTATGTCCGCCACCCGCTTGGGTATAGGAAAAACATCGGGGGGCACCGGAACCTCTAGGAACTTGTCCATCTTACCTAATTTCTCTGGAATGACCACATTGTCACAATCATCCAGAGTAGATAATACCTCCTTAAGTAGTGCGTGGAGATGTTGAAATTTAAATTTAAAAGTTACAATATCAGGTTCTGCTTGTTGAGAAATTTTCCCTGAATCTGAAATTTCTCCCTCAGACAAAACCTCCCTCCTGGCCCCTTCAGATAGGTGTGAGGGTATGTCAGAACAGATATCATCAGCGTCCTCTTGCTCTTCAGTGTTTAAAACAGAGCAATCACGCTTTCTCTGATAAGTAGGCATTTTGGAAAAAAATGCATGCAATAGAATTATCCATTACAGCCATTAATTGTTGTATGGTAATAAGTATTGGCGCACTAGATGTACTAGGGGCCTCTTGTGTGGGCAAAACTGGTGTAGACACAGAAGGGGATGATGCAGTACCATGCTTACTCCCCTCATTAGAGGAATCATCTTGGGCAATATCATATCTATGGCATTATTATCCCTACTTTGTTTGGACATTATGACACAAATATATCACATATATTTAAATGGGGAGACACATTGGCTTTCATACATATAGAACATCGTTATCTGATGGTTCAGACATGTTAAACAGGCTTAAACTTGTCAACAAAGCACAAAAAAACGTTTTACAATAAAACCGTTACTGTCCCTTTAAATTTCAAACTGAACACACTTTATTACTGAATATGTGAAAAAGTATGAAGGAATTGTTCAAATTTCACCAAAATTTCACCACAGTAACTTAAAGCCTTAAAAGTATTGCACACCAAATTTGAAAGCTTTAACCCTTAAAATAACGGAACCGGAGCCGTTTTTACATTTAACCCCTATACAGTCCCAGGTATCTGCTTTGCTGAGACCCAACCAAGCCCAGAGGGGAATACGATACCAAATGATGCCTTCTATAAGCTTTTTCAGTGGTTCTTAGCTCCTCACACATGCATCTGCATGCCATGCTTTCCAAAAACAACTGCGCATTAGAGGCGCGAAAATGAGGCTCTGTCTATGACTAGAAAAGGCCCCCAGTGAAAAAGGTGTCCAATACAGTGCCTGCCGTTTTTATTAAAACAATCCCCAAGATTTAACAACTATTAAAAGTAATAATCTGCCAAATATACTTAGTAAAGTAATCGTTTTAGCCCAGAAAAATGTCTACCAGTTTTTTAAGCCCTAATGAAGCCCTTTATTCTTTTACTTAAACTAAGAAAATGGCTTACCGGTTCCCATAGGGAAAATGACAGCTTCCAGCATTACCGAGTCTTGTTAGAAATGTGTCATACCTCAAGCAGCAAAAGTCTGCTCACTGTTTCCCCCAACTGAAGTTAATTCCTCTCAACAGTCCTGTGTGGAAACAGCCATCGATTTTAGTAACGGTTGCTAAAATCATTTTCCTCTTACAAACAGAAATCTTCATCTCTTTCCTGTTTCAGAGTAAATAGTACATACCAGCACTATTTTAAAATAACAAACTCTTGATTGAAGAATAAAAACTACATTTAAACACCAAAAAACTCTAAGCCATCTCCGTGGAGATGTTGCCTGTACAACGGCAAAGAGAATGACTGGGGAAGGCGGAGCCTAGGAGGGATCATGTGACCAGCTTTGCTGGGCTCTTTGCCATTTCCTGTTGGGGAAGAGAATATCCCACAAGTAAGGATGACGCCGTGGACCGGACACACCTATGTTGGAGAAAACAAAATTACCAAATTTTAAAAAAATATACCTAATCCCTATGAAAATAAAAAAGTCCCCCCAAAATAAAAACACCCCCTAATCTAAAGATAAACTACCCCAGTAGCCCTTAAAAGGGCTTTTTGCAGGGTATTGCCCCAAGATAATCAGCTCTTTTACATCAAAATACACAAAGTCCCCCCTAACAGTAAACCCCACCCACCCACCAAAGCCCCCAAAATAAAAGAACTTAACACTAAAAAACCTAAACTACCTATTGCCCTGAAAAGGGCATTTGTTTGGGCATTGCCTTAAAAAGTAAATGTATGCTTACCTGATAAATTGATTTCTTCTATGATACGACAAGTCCACGGATTCATCCTTTACTTGTGGGATATTATCCTCCTGCTAACAGGAAGTGGCAAAGAGCACCACAGCAGAGCTGTCTATATAGCTCCTCTCTTGACTCCACCCCCCAATCATTCGACCGAAGTTATAGGAAGAAAAAGGAGAAACTAAAAAGGTGCAGAGGTGACTGGTTTTAAATAAAAAAAATATAATCTGTCTTAAAATGACAGGGTGGGCCGTGGACTCGTCGTATCATAGAAGAAATCAATTTATCAGGTAAGCATAAATTTACTTTTCTTCTATAAGATACGACGAGTCCACGGATTCATCCTTTACTTGTGGGATACAATACCAAAGCTACAGGACACGGATGAACGGGAGGGACAAGACAGATGCCTAAACAGAAGGCACCACTGCTTGAAGAACATTTCTCCCCAAAATAGTATCAAATTTGGAAAATTTGGAAAAGGTATGAAGGGAAGACCAAATCGCAGCCTTACAAATCTGTTCAACAGAAGCATCGTTTTTAAAAGCCCATGTGGAAGCCACCGCTCTAATAGAGTGAACTGGAATCCTTTCAGGAGGCTGCTGTCTCGTATGCCAACCGGATGATGCTTTTCAGCAAAAAAGAAAGAGAGGTAGCTGTAGCTTTTTGACCTCTACGTTTTCCAGAATAGACAACAAACAGAGAAGATGTTTAATAACCTCTTTCACTTTACCCTTCCTAGTACTTAGAGTAGGCAAAGAGAATGACTGGGGGGTGGAGTCAAGGGAGGAGATATAGACAGCTCTGCTGTGGTGCTCTTTACCACTTACTGTTAGCAGGAGGATAATATCCCACAAGTAAAGGATGAATCCGTGGACTTGTCGTATCTTATAGAAGAAACAAAATTTATGCTTACCTGATAAATTCCTTTCTCCTGTAGTGTGGTCAGTCCACGGGTCATCATTACTTCTGGGATATTAACTCCTCCCCAACAGGAAGTGCAAGAGGATTCACCCAGCAGAGCTGCCATATAGCTCCTCCCCTCTACGTCACACCCAGTCATTCGACCGAGAACCAACGAGAAAGGGGAAGCCAAAGGGTGCAGTGGTGACTGGAGTATAATTTAAAAATTTAGACCTGCCATAAAAACAGGGTGGGCTGTGGACTGACCACACTACAGGAGAAAGGAATTTATCAGGTAAGCATAAAGTTTGTTTTCTCCTGTTAAGTGTGGTCAGTCCACGGGTCATCATTACTTCTGGGATACCAATACCAAAGCTAAAGTACACGGATGACGGGAGGGACAGGCAGGCTCTTTATACGGAAGGAACCACTGCCTGAAGAACCTTTCTCCCAAAAACAGCCTCCGAAGAAGCAAAAGTGTAAAATTTGTAAAATTTGGAAAAAGTATGAAGAGAAGACCAAGTTGCAGCCTTGCAAATCTGTTCAACAGAAGCCTCATTCTTAAAGGCCAAAGTGGAAGCCACAGCTCTAGTAGAATGAGCTGTAATTCTTTCAGGAGGCTGCTGTCCAGCAGTCTCATAGGCTAAACGTATGATGCTACGAAGGCAAAAAGAGAGAGAGGTAGCCAAAGCTTTTTGACCTCTCCTCTGACCAGAATAAACGACAAACAGGGAAGGCGTTTGTCGAAAATCCTTAGTTGCCTGTAGATAAAATTTCAGGGCACGGACTACATCTAGATTGTGTAGAAGACGTTCCTTCTTCGAAGGAGGATTAGGACACAAAGATGGAACAACAATCTCTTGATTGATATTCCTGTTAGTGACCACCTTAGGTAAGAACCCAGGTTTAGTACGCAGAACTACCTTGTCTGAATGAAAAATCAGATAAGGAGAATCACAATGTAAGGCAGATAACTCAGAGACTCTTCGAGCCGAGGAAATAGCCATTAAAAACAGAACTTTCCAAGATAACAGCTTGATATCAATGGAATGAAGGGGTTCAAACGGAACACCCTGTAAAACATTAAGAACTAAGTTCAAACTCCATGGTGGAGCAACAGTTTTAAACACAGGCTTGATCCTAGCTAAAGCCTGACAAAAAGCTTGAACGTCCGGAACCTCTGACAGACGTTTGTGTAAAAGAATGGACAGAGCTGAAATCTGTCCCTTTAAGGAACTAGCGGATAAACCCTTTTCTAAACCTTCTTGTAGAAAAGACAATATCCTAGGAATCCTAACCTTACTCCATGAGTAACTCTTGGATTCGCACCAATATAAGTATTTACGCCATATTTTATGGTAAATCTTTCTGGTAACAGGCTTCCTAGCCTGTATTAAGGTATCAATTACTGACTCAGAAAAACCACGTTTTGATAAAATCAAGCGTTCAATTTCCAAGCAGTCAGCTTCAGAGAAATTAGATTTTGATGTTTGAAGGGACCCTGAATCAGAAGGTCCTGTCTCAGAGGCAGAGACCAAGGTGGACAGGATGACATGTCCACTAGATCTGCATACCAAGTCCTGCGTGGCCACGCAGGCGCTATTAGAATCACCGATGCTCTCTCCTGTTTGATTCTGGCAATCAATCGAGGAAGCATCGGGAAGGGTGGAAACACATAAGCCATCCCGAAGGTCCAAGGTGCTGTCAAAGCATCTATCAGAACCGCTCCCGGATCCCTGGATCTGGACCCGTAACAAGGAAGCTTGGCGTTCTGTCGAGACGCCATGAGATCTATCTCTGGTTTGCCCCAACGTCGAAGAATTTGGGCAAAGACTTCCGGATGAAGTTCCCACTCCCCCGGATGAAAAGTCTGACGACTTAGGAAATCCGCCTCCCAGTTCTCCACTCCCGGGATGTGGATTGCTGACAGGTGGCAAGAGTGAGACTCTGCCCAGCGAATTATCTTTGATACTTCCATCATTGCTAGGGAGCTTCTTGTCCCTCCCTGATGGTTGATGTAAGCTACAGTCGTGATGTTGTCCGACTGAAACCTGATGAACCCCCGAGTTGTTAACTGAGGCCAAGCCAGAAGGGCATTGAGAACTGCTCTCAATTCCAGAATGTTTATTGGCAGGAGACTCTCCTCCTGATTCCATTGTCCCTGAGCCTTCAGAGAATTCCAGACGGCGCCCCAACCTAGTAGGCTGGCGTCTGTTGTTACAATTGTCCAATCTGGCCTGCTGAATGGCATCCCCCTGGACAGATGTGGCCGAGAAAGCCACCATAGAAGAGAATTTCTGGTCTCTTGATCCAGATTCAGAGTGGGGGACAAGTCTGAGTAATCCCCATTCCACTGACTTAGCATGCACAATTGCAGCGGTCTGAGATGTAGGCGTGCAAAGGGTACTATGTCCATTGCCGCTACCATCAAGCCGATTACCTCCATGCATTGAGCCACTGACGGTTGTTGAATGGAATGAAGGACACGGCATGCATTTTGAAGCTTTGTTAACCTGTCTTCTGTCAGGTAGATCTTCATTTCTACAGAATCTATAAGAGTCCCCAAGAAGGGAACTCTTGTGAGTGGAAAGAGAGAACTCTTCTTTTCGTTCACCTTCCATCCATGCGACCTTAGAAATGCCAGTACTAACTCTGTATGAGACTTGGCAGTTTGAAAGCTTGAAGCTTGTATCAGAATGTCGTCTAGGTACGGAGCTACCGAAATTCCTCGCGGTCTTAGTACCGCCAGAAGAGCACCCAGAACCTTTGTGAAGATTCTTGGAGCCGTAGCTAATCCGAATGGAAGAGCTACAAACTGGTAATGCCTGTCTAGGAAGGCAAACCTTAGATACCGGTAATGATCCTTGTGAATCGGTATGTGAAGGTAAGCATCCTTTAAATCCACTGTGGTCATGTACTGACCCCTTTGGATCATGGGTAGAATTGTCCGAATAGTTTCCATTTTGAACGATGGAACTCTTAAGAATTTGTTTAGGATCTTTAAATCCAAGATTGGCCTGAAAGTTCCCTCTTTTTTGGGAACCACAAACAGATTTGAGTAAAACCATTGTCCGTGTTCCGACCGCGGAACCGGATGGATCACTCCCATTAGTAAAAGATCTTGTACACAGCGTAGAAACGCCTCTTTCTTTATTTGGTTTGTTGACAACCTTGACAGATGAAATCTCCCTTTTGGGGGAGAGGATTTGAAGTCCAGAAGATATCCCTGAGATATGATCTCTAACGCCCAGGGATCCTGGACATCTCTTGCCCAAGCCTGGGCGAAGAGAGAAAGTCTGCCCCCCACTAGATCCGTTCCCGGATCGGGGGCCCTCAATTCATGCTGTCTTAGGGGCAGCAGCAGGTTTCCTGGCCTGCTTGCCCTTGTTCCAGGACTGATTAGGTCTCCAGCCTTGTCTGTAGCGAGCAACAGCTCCTTCCTGTTTTGGTGCAGAGGAAGTTGATGCTGCACCTGCTTTGAAATTACGAAAGAAACTAAAATTAGACTGTCTAGCCTTAGGTTTGGCTCTGTCTTGAGGCAGGGCATGGCCTTTACCTCCTGTAATGTCAGCGATAATTTCTTTCAACCCGGGCCCGAATAAGGTCTGCCCTTTGAAAGGTATGTTAAGTAATTTAGATTTAGAAGTAACGTCAGCTGACCAGGATTTTAGCCACAGTGCTCTGCGTGCCTGAATGGCGAATCCGGAATTCTTAGCCGTAAGTTTAGTTAAATGTACTACGGCATCCGAAATAAATGAATTAGCTAGCTTAAGTGTCTTAAGCTTGTTTGAAATCTCATCTATAGTTATTGAGTCAAGAGTCTCTTCCAGGGACTCGGACCAAAAGGCGGCCGCGGCCGTGACAGACGCAATACATGCAAGGGGTTGCAATATAAAACCTTGTTGAACAAACATTTTCTTAAGGTAACCCTCTAATTTTTTTATCCATTGGATCTGAAAAGGCACAGCTATCCTCCACCGGGATAGTGGTACGCTTAGCCAGAGTAGAAACCGCTCCCTCCACCTTAGGGACCGTCTGCCATAAGTCCCGTGTGGTGGCGTCTATTGGAAACATTTTTCTAAACACAGGAGGGGGGGGAAAGGGTACACCGGGCCTATCCCACTCCTAGTAATTATCTCTGTAAGCCTCTTAGGTATAGGAAATACGTCAGTACTCGCCGGTACCGCATAGTATCTATCCAGCCTACATAATTTCTCTGGGATTGCAACGGTGTTACAATCATTCAGAGCTGCTAATACCTCCCCTAACAGTACACAGAGGTTTTCGAGTTTAAACTTAAAATTAGAAATGTCTGAATCCATTCTATTGGGATCAGAACCGTCACCTGCAGATTGAAGCTCTCCGTCCTCATGTTCAGCATACTGTGACGCAGTATCAGACATGGCCCTATTATCAACAGCGCACTATGTTCTCACCCCAGAGTGATCACGCTTACCTCTTAGTTCTGGTAATTTAGCCAAAACTTCAGTCATAACATTAGCCATATCCTGTAATGTGATTTGTAATGGCCGCCCTGATGTACTCGGCGCTACAATATCACGCACCTCCCGAGCGGGAGATGCAGGTACTGACACGTGAGGCGAGTTAGTCGGCATAACTCTCCCCTCGTTGTTTGGTGAAATATGTTCAATTTGTACAGATTGACTTTTATTTAAAGTAGCATCAATGCAATTAGTACATAAATTTCTATTGGGCTCCACTTTGGCTTTAGCACATATAGCACATAGATATTCCTCTGAATCAGACATGTTTAACACACTAGCAAATAAACTAGCAACTTGGAAATACTTTTCAAAGCAATTTACAAACAATATGAAAACGTACTGTGCCTTTAAGAAGCACAGAAAAAAGTTATGACAGTTTGAGAAATAATAAACTGAGAAACTATAACATCAAATTCTTTCCGGTAAAAACACAATTTTAGCAAAGGATTGCCCCCATTAGTAATGTATAACTAACCCTGAATAGCAGAAAAAAAGTACAGAAATAAACGTTTTTTATCACAGTCAGTTACAATCTCACAGCTCTGCTGTGAGTGATTACCTCCCTCAAAATAAGTTTTGAAGACCCCTGAGCTCTGTAGAGACGAACCGGATCATGCAGGGAAGACAAGAGACTTCTGACTGAATTTTTTGATGCGTAGCAAAAGCGCCAAAATAGGCCCCTCCCCCTCACACACAACAGTGAGGGAGATCAGTAAACTGTCTTAAATTAAATAAAACGACTGCCAAGTGGAAAAAACAGTGCCCAAAACATTTTTTCACACAGTACCTCAGAAAATTAAACGATTTAACATGCCAGCAAAAACGTTTAACATCAAATAATGAAATGTCATTAGAAAGCCTGTTGCTAGTCACTGCAAATTAGGCTAAAGACTTATGCATACAGTATTATCCCAGTGAAGTGCCATTCCCCAGAATACTGAAGTGTAAATATACATACATGACAGCCTGATACCAGTTGCTACTACTGCATTTAAGGCTGAGCTTACATTATATCGGTATGGCAGAATTTTCTCAGTCAATTCCATTGTCAGAAAATAATATGCTGCTACATACCTCTTTGCAGATTAACCTGCCCGCTGTCCCCTGATCTGAAGTTTACCTCACTCCTCAGATGGCCGAGAACAGCAATATGATCTTAACTACGCCAACTAAAATCATACAAATAAACTCAGGTAGATTCTTCTTCAAATTCTACCAGAGAAGGAACAACACACTCCGGTGCTGTTATAAAATAACAAACTTTTGATTGAAGGTATAAAACTAAGTATAATCACCACAGTCCTCTCACACATCCTATCTATTAGTTGGGTGCAAGAGAATGACTGGGTGTGACGTATAGGGGAGGAGCTATATGGCAGCTCTGCTGGGTGAATCCTCTTGCACTTCCTGTTGGGGAGGAGTTAATATCCCAGAAGTAATGATGACCCGTGGACTGACCACACTTAACAGGAGAAAAGGACATTTAGCTCTTTTACTGCCCATCCCTAATCTAAATAAAACAACCCCCCCCCCCCAAAAAAAAAAAAAAATGTAAAAAAAAACAAGTCTAACCCCCAGGTTGGTACTCACCGTTTCTTAAGTCCAGCGGAGACGTTCCTGTTCCAGGCGGTGAAGTCTTCTTGGAAGAAGACTTCACCGCCTGGAACAGGAGCTTCTCCGCCGGACTTCAGGAACAGTGATTACCAAAGTGGGGGTTAGACTTAGGTTTTTTTAAGGGTTTTTGGGGGGGGTTGTTTAATTTAGATTAGGGATGGGCAATAAAAGAGCTAAATGCCCTTTTAAGAGCAATGCCCAAACAAATGCCCTTTTCAGGGCAATGGGTAGTGTAGGTTTTTTTAGTTTTAGATTCTTTTATTTTGGAGGGTTTGGTGGGTGGGGGGGTTTACTGTTAGGGGGCATTGTGTATTTTGATGTAAAAGAGCTGATTATCTTGGGGCAATGCCCTGCAAAAAGCCCATTTAAGCGCTACTGGTAGTTTATTCTTAGAGTAGGGGGTGTTTTTATTTTTTGGGGGGTTTATTTTCATAGGGATTAGGCATCATTTTTTTAAAATTTGGTAATTTTGTTTTTATTTTCTGTAATCTTAGATTTTTTTTTAATTTTCTGTAATTGTATCTTAAAGGGACAGTCTACACCAGAATTTTAATTTTGACTAGATTGTCCCTTTAATTTATACTTAGTTTATTTTTATTTTTAAAGTAGTGTTAGTTTTTTTATTTTAATAGTAACTTTAGTATTTTGTAATTTAGATAATTTGGGTACATTTATGGGGTGTTAGGTTAGGGGGTGTTAGGTTAGGGGGCTTAGTAATTTATTTATTTGCGTTGTGGTCTTTGGTGGTTTAGATGTTAATACTTTGATAGGTATTTTGAGTTGTGGGTTAATGGCGTATTAGGGGTTAATAGTTTTAATGGGTAGTTTATGATGATGGGGTTGGCGGATTTAGGGGTTAATAATTTAGTTATTTGCAGTGTGGGTTTGATGGCGGATATAGGGGTTAATACAATATTATTTATTGCGGTGGGGGATTGCGGTTGACAGGTATAGATATTGCGCATGCGTTAGGTGTTAGTTAATTTTGCAGGCATTTTCGGGAGTTACAGTGCTCCAATACTCAGCGCAAGGCTTGCTGCGGCTGCCTTGTGTGGCGAAGTGAAAATGGAGTAAGATTTCTCCATTTTCACCACGTAAGTCCTGGCGCTGAACATTGGATACCGATTTGCGACGTGGTCACATGTTAGCTTATGAAAGTAAAAATTGCGGGCGACGGGCGAAATATACGTGCCGCATTTATATGCGGCGCTGTATATAGGATACCAAAACAGCGCAAAAACCGGTGTTGTCGGCTTTTGCGGGCGACGCCACATATGTAATGGAGCCCAAGATGTGTTATTTTGATGTCAGAATTATTTTTTTTTTTTTTTTTAAAAAAAGGTATATAAAAAACACATATATATATATATATGTGTGTGTGTCAATAAAAATATAATAAACATTCCATCACCATATAGACAATTATTCTACTAGTAAAAACAAATAACAAAAAGTTAACTGAGCCAAAATATAATATTATTTTATTAATAAAACTACACCACAATATTTAAATGCATAAATCCAAAAAAGTGATTCCTACCAATAAGCAACTAAACTCAATAAGAAGAAAAAATATGTATCAGCTGTTCCTACAATGTATATATGAATTTCCTATAGCATATAAATAAATATAATTTAAAGCTAATTAACTAATTTTTGAAGAACTAATAAATATCTTATGTGATGCCAATGGGAAAAAAAAATTCACACCATGATTAAATATACATATTGATTAGCTCAAGGAAGTTAAAGGGACACTGAACCCAACTTTTTTTCTTTCACGATTCAGATAGAGCATGCAATTTTAAGCAACTTTCTAATTTGCTCCTATTATCAAATTTTCTTCCTTCTCTTGGTATCTTTATTTGAAATGCAAGAATGTATTGTTTAGATTCCGGCCCATTTTTGGTGAATAACCTGGGTTATTTTTGCTGATTGGTGGATAAATTCATCCACCAATAAAAAAGTGCTGTCCAGAGTGCTAGAACAAAAAAGAAGCTTAGATGTCTTTTTCAAATAAAGATAGCAAGTGAACGAAGAAAAATTGATAATAGGAGTAAATTAGAAAGTTGCTTAAAATTGCCTGTTCTATCTGAATCACAAAAGAAAAAATTTGGGTTCAGTGTCCCTTTAAAGTTACCCTTCGGCCTTACATGCAGCAGGTATATTTGTGATGACCTGACATTTTGTAACTTAAAAAATTAGAAGTTGTAGCAGTTCCAATTTAAACTAAAATAAATATAGTAGTATAACCTGTGTACTTAACACTTATGCTTATGGCTGACAGAATATTTCATTATAATGCTAATTGTCTAATAGGAACAATAAGCATTTGTCTTAATCGACTTGTAGGATGTGCCACAGTGGAATAATACAGCTGATTAAGCTTTATCGGTTTTATATTAAATGTTAACATATTATAACTACACATTTTTTTATAAACACACATAATATAAATATATATATATATATTATTTTTTTAATGTCATATGTCCGTTAAATATTAGAAATAAGGACCAATATACACATTAAAGATGTTACAAAATGGGCAAGCGTCAATTTTCTTCTACAAATTTCCAATATTGCATTATAAACATTGTATATTCTACCTCTATGGCTTCAGAAAAACAAATAGTTAACGATTCTGCTCCTCTAAGAGACTGCAATTTAGGACAATGAAAAGACAAGAAAAAAAAAAAGAGTCACTTCTAGCTAATTAAAAAAAAACTTTTGAAACGTCTACAAAATATTTGTATGTGGAATAAATATGTCTTGTGTGAATATGTACATGTCCCTTGCATTATACTCTATTATTTTATATGGATATAGAATTCCCACAATAATAGTAGTTCTGAATTTACTATGCCAGGCAACCTCTCTGTAAATAAATAAATCATTGTACAAGAAAGTCAGTGTTAACTTGAGTCAAGTGGACATTGAAACAAAAGAAAACTATTCACTTTGAAGCATATATTTGTGGATTACAGTCTATTGATTGTCAGATTACCTAAGACTTGTACTATATGCACAAAATTTAATGAAATCAACTTCCTGACCAGTGGTTTAGATCAAATTTGTACAGTTTGCTATTTATGGGAGCGATGTTACAGCAGAGAAAAAGGATTATCATTTGAAGACTAAAAACAAAAAAACACAAGAAATAGCCTCAGACTTGACAAAGATAAAACAAAAAAACGCACAAATGTGTTCCATAAATAACAAGTATGGTAGAAAACACATTAGAATGAAGAGAATAGACAGTGATTCAATGTAGGCTGTATTGGCAATAAGGTCAGTTTGTATAAAATAAATCAAAGCAGCATACTGGGTTTTTTTTATATATTAATACGCATATCAAAGCACTTAGCAGGGAGAGAAGATAAAAAAATGTAAACAGGGTTACACATTAAACACATGGAGTAGAATACTAGTAACTGCTACTACTAAACTCTGATACAACTAGTACATTTTATTTGAATTAAAGGAATATTAAACAGATATAAAACAGTCAAAAGAGAGTGTGCAAACAAGGCTGTTTGGAAACCCTGTTAGATAGCTACTTCAATCCTATATGTTACACAGCCGTATTTGCACACTCTCTTTTATTGCCTGCTTTATATCTGTTACTAAATGTCCTCAGTAGAAAACAGAAAGCCTGAAACACTAGGTTCAAACATGGTGCCTCCTGTTACTTTAAAGAAAGTCAGTGCAATCAACCAGCAACTTAAAATACAGGAAAAGGGGATTTTGAGAGTTATAGATACACAAAATTGAGTACACCCTATCTTTTCATGTGACAACACTGAAGAAATGACGCTTTGCTATAACGTAAAGTAGTGAGTGTACAGCCTGTATAACAGTGTAAATTTGCTGTCCCCTCAAAATAACTCAGCACACAGCCATTAATGTCAAAACCGTTGGCAACAAAAGTGAGTAAGTGGAAATGTCCAAATTGGGCCCAAAGTGTCAATATTTTGTGTGGCCAACATTATTTTCCACCTCTGCCTTAACCCTCTTATGCATCGAGTTCACCAGAGATTGACAGGTTGCCACTGGAGTCCTCTTCCACTCCTCCATGAAGACATCATGGAGCTGGTGGATGTTAAAGACCTTGCGCTCCCCCATCTTCTGTTTGAGAATGCCCCTCAGATGCTCAATAGGGTTTAGGTCTGGAGACATGTTTGGCCAGTCCATCACCTTTACCCTCAGCTTCTTTAGCAAGGCAGTGGTCATCTTGGAGGAGTGTTTGGGGTTGTTATGTTGGAATACTGCCCTGCTGCCAAGTCTCCAAAGGGAGGGGGATCATGCTCTTCTTCAGTATGTCAGAGTACATGTTGGCATTCATGGTTCCCTCAATGAACTGCAGCTCCCCAGTGCCGGCAGCACTCATGCAGGCCCAGACCCTGACACTCCCACCACCATGCTTGATTGTAGGCAAGACACACTTGTCTTTGTACTCCTCATCTGGTTGCCACCATCACACGGTTGACACCATCTGAACCAAATAAGTTAATCTTTGTCTCATCGGACCACAGAACATGGTTGCAGAAATCCATGTCCTTAGCCTGCTTGTCTTCAGCAACCTGTTTGCAGGCTTTCTTGTGCATCATTTTTAGAAGAGGCTTCCTTCTGGGACAACAGCCATGCAGACCAATTTGATGCAGTGTAGAGCGTATGGTCTGAGCATTGACAGGCTTACCCCCCACCCCTTCAGCCTCTGCAGCAATGCTGGCAGCACTCGTACATCTATTTACCAAAGACAACCTCTGGATATGATGCTGAGCACGTGCACTCAACTTCTTTGGTCCACCATGGCGAGGCCTGTTCTGAGTGGAACCTGTCCTGTGAAACCGCTGTATGGTCTTGCCCACCGTGCTGCAGCTCAATTTCAGGGTCTTGGCAATCTTCTTATAGCCCAGGCCATCTTTATGTAGAGCAACAATTCTTTTTTTCAGATCCTGAGAGAGTTCTTTGCCATGAGGTGCCATGTTGAACTTCCAGTGAATTATTTGTTGTCTGTTGAGATATTTTGAGGGGACAGCAAATTTACACTGTTATACAGGCTGTACACTCACTACTTTACATTGTAGCAAGGTGTCATTTCTTCAGTGTTATCACATGAAAAGATATAATAAAATATTTACAAAAATGTGAGGGGTGTACTCACTTTTGTTAGATAGTTACTATATATATATATATATATATATATATATATATATATATATATATATATATATATATATATATATATATATATATATATATATGCTGTTTGGAATATTATATGGAGCTGGAATGGAACAAAAGAGTTACTACGCGGTGTTGCAAGGTGTGTGAAGCTTTGTGTGAATTTAGATCGCTGCACCAGTATTTGACACTTAAGAGGGAGTACAGTGGTAAAACTGTGTGTATGTATGTATGTATGTATATATGTGTGTGTATGTGTATGAATATATGTATGTATATATATAAAAATCAGTTTTACTAAATACATTTTAGATTACAATCCCAAACTGTTTAATGTCCCTTTATATAAAATGGTCTCTAAACTTAAAACTTTTTGGATAAAAAAAAATAAATAAGAAAAATAAAATAAATTGACCTTTAACGTTGCCCAACACTATTTCATTCTGTTAGAGTGTTAAAGACAAACAAATGACCAAAAACTCGCTATCTAAAGAGAGAGATGTATCCAATTGCATATAAACATGTTTGTGCATCACATACGTGAGTAAAGAAACACTGCATCTATAAAGTATAATTTAATACTTATATGACCACATTAATTCATTGTAACACTGGCACCTTCCATTAGGATTAATTTGTCTTGTATCACTTTTCCAGTTTATGTCATTCAAACCTATTTAAAGCCAATTTTGAAATCTACTAATGAATATTTATTTCAAAGCATAGGTCTCAGAATATGATATGAAGGAGCATGACTGCATTTCAAACAGAAAAACCGTCTCATTTTACAAGAACATTATTACACAATGAAACGTTGCAGTGCAGATGCAAAGCAAAACAGCCAAAACTGTGAAATCATATATAAAAGCTCTATTACAATGTCAATCAGTAAAACAATTATGGCGCAGAAAGTACACCACACAGAAGAGGCACTCAAACAGCTTGTTAAATCTTTAAAAACATGTTTGTGTTGATTGTTTTTTTGCCTCAGTCACTCAAGCATCAAAAATGTTTGTTTCATTACAAATACGCAACGTTACAATAATTTGTGCATCAAAAGATATATACAAGGGTGCTTGACCACTGTGGCACTAAATGGCTTTGTATCATTTAAAGATTAATACTATACAAGGCAAATTTGTTTAAGGTCTTGGTGAAACATGACAATTTAGGGAGGTGCACCAAGTTTGCAGTCAAATAGCTGAAAACATGACAAATCATATTTATGCAAGATTCCTGGTTAATAAAGTGTTTAACCGTGTATGTACTGTAAATATTTCTCATTCCAATGTTCTTCACATAGAGGAATATGTTCTAAGTATTTTTAAATGGATATTCTTATTTTTTGCGCTCCATTGAAGTCTATGGGGGAATATGTTAACACGGTTGGCTTTTTAGCGTTTGTTTTTTACTTTTAACTTGTAAATGTGTAATCTGATGTAATCTAGCCTTTTTTGGAGAATTACTCTCTCATACCACTAGGAGGAGATAGATACCCAAACCCCAGGAACTCTATAAAACCTCTCCCACCTCTCTGGCAACTTAGTTTAAAGTATAGCCAAGCAAAAAGAGGTAGGGAAAGAATCAAGAGTATACAAATAGGAGCAAGGAAAAAAAGATGTGTGTAAGGAAAAAACCTACACCAGAAAAACACAGGGTGGGGTCATGTGGACTCTCACCACGACCCATTACTCCTGGGAACTATTACCCAAGCAGTGGAGTCCCCAAGTAATGAAACAAAAGGTTAGGATTTAAAAATCATCAATAAAACCCAAAAAGGGCAAAAACCATGCAATGAAAAAAATAACTAACAGGTAATTAATCATACTTAGACAACTAACTGAAGGACTTTCCTACCAAAGGCCACCTCAGAAAAAGCAATAACACCATGATAGAATTTAAGAAAAAAAATAGATGCCTTGCAAAGTTGGACAACTGAAGACTCATTCTTAAAAGGCCAAGAAATAGCAATCAATTTAATAGAATGAGCAGTAATCCATTAAGGTGGAGGCTTACCTGCCTCCAAGAAAGCCTTATGGAACAGAAGTCTCAACCAAGAAGACAAAGAAATGGCAGAAGCCTACTACCCTTTTCGTTAACCAGAAAACACAAGCTAGAAGAAGTTTGTCTGTCTGAAAACTATAGTAGCGTCAATATGATACTATGACGCCTAAACAACAAATTCCTGTCTGATTCAGACAGAAGATACTGGAAAGTGGTGTGCAAAGCTAGGAGGTATCTGGCCCGGTGCTTAGTCTTTTTTCATGATCAGACAGAAGATACAACACAAAGAAAGGAAACAAATCTAGTTCTAAGAAACTGCCTTATCCTAAAAAATATCAGATAAGTAAGATCACATAAAAGAACAGATATCTCAGAAAACCTAATGCATAGGCTCAAACAGAGAAGCCTGCAAAACTCTCAAAACCAAATTAAGACTCCAAGAAGGTGAAATTTGGTTTAACAATAGACAACTCTAGCTTAAGCTAGAACAAAGCTATGGATATCTGAAAGATTAGCAATCTTCCAAAGGGAAAGAACTGAAAGTGCTGAAATCTGTCCCTTCAAAAAGAACTGGTGGATAAACCCTTAGCCAAATTATCCTGCAAAAGCTGCAAAAAAATCCTATTAATTCTAAAAAGGACAGGAAAAAAAATCATGTTCCTTACATCAAGAAATAAAAGTTCTCTAAACCTTATCATAAAACTTCCTGAATACAGACTCACAAACCTGTATCAGAGACTTGGTACCAGAGTCAGAGAACCCTCTTTGTTTAGTAACTATTTATTCAATCTCCATGTCATCAGGATTAGAGATTTGAGATAAAAAATCTGAAATGCAAAGGAAGAGGCCCAAATTGGCAACTGGACATTTGAACTAGATTTGCATATCAAAAACTGTGAGATCAAACCGGAGCAAACAGAAACACAGACACTCCCTTGAGATTGATTAGGCAACCCCCCTGGAAGAAGAACCAGAGGTAGAAAAAAAAACCCATAAATTAGTTGAAATGACAAAGGAACTACCTAGGTCACCGCAAACACTACTTGAGGATCCATTGACTTCACACAGTACCTGAAAAGTTGGAGAATGAAACAAAAGAACATCAGATCCATCTCTGGGAGACCCCAAAGAACCACTATCTGATAAAAGATATCCAGATGAAGAGACCACTCTCCTGGATGCCAAGACTAACAACTGAGAAAAAAAAAATGTTTTCCAGTTGTTCACTTTAGGAATATGAACGGCCAAAATTAAACAATTGACTTCTGCCCAGGAAAGGAATCACAATACTTCCCTCATGGCCAGGGAACTGAGAATCCCCCCTTGATGATGGACATATGCTACTAATGAAACATAGTCTAACTGAAATTGAAGATGATAGTTCAAAAATATAAAAAAGAAACCTTGCCCCCGAGGGGAAAAAAAAAAAAAGTCCACTCACTGTGACCCCCAGAAGCCCCCCATCCTGAAAAACTTGAAACTGTAAAGAATAGAGATCTAGTAAAATGAACAAAAGAAGCCCCCTATGAAAAAAGCTGATGGTACAGCCACTAAGACAGACTGGCTTCATCTGAAATCTAGATGAATCCTTGAAATAGAGTAAGACACCTGCCTCACAGCCAAAGCATACAAAGCTGAAAAGGCTTCATGAGAAAGCAAGCAACCGGAATAAACGGGGGGAAAAGTCGCGACAGGGCAACAGTTAAAGGGACACTATACCCAAACATTTTCTTTCATGATTAAGGTAGAGAATATAATTTTAAACAAAATTCCAATTTACTTCTATTACCTAATTTGCTTCATTCTTTAGATATACTTTAAAGGGCCACTAAACCCAAAATCTTTCTTTCATGATTCAGATAGAGAATACAAATTTAAACAACATTACAATTTACTTCTATTATTTATTTCTCCTGTTAAGTGTAGTCAGTCCACGGGTCATCCATTACTTATGGGATTACATCTCCTCCCTAACAGGAAGTGCAAGAGGATCACCCAAGCAGAGCTGCTATATAGCTCCTCCCCTCTACGTCATACCCAGTCATTCTCTTGCACCTAACTAATAGATAGGACGTGTGAGAGGACTGTGGTTGTTAAACTTTTGATTGAAGAAATAAAAACTAAGTTTGTTATTTTAAACGGCACCGGAGTGTGTTGTTTCTTCTCAGGCAGCATTAGAAGAAGAATCTACCTGAGTTTGTCTATGATCTTAGCGGTCGTAACTAAGATCCACTTGCTGTTCTCGGCCATTCTGAGGAGTGAGGTAACTTCAGAACAGGGGATAGCAGGCAGGGCTCACCTGCAAGGAGGTATGTTGCAGTATATTATTTTCTAAGGAATGTAATTGACTGAGAAAATACTGCTAATACCGATGTAATGTAAGTGCAGCCTTAAATGCAGTAGTAGCGACTGGTATCAGGCTGATATGTATGTATGTATACTCTGAGGTATTTCTGGGGAATGGAATTTCACTAAGAAAATACTGTCTATATTTAAGTAATATTCGAGCCTGCACTGCAGTGAAAGCGACTAGCAGCAGGCTTATTAATAGCATTTCATAATTTTCATTTTTAAAACGTTTACTGGCATGTTAATCGTTTTTTCTGAGGTACTTGGTGATAAAACTTTATGGGCATGATTTTTACCACATGGCTGTCGTTTGTTTCTGAATAAAATCAGTTTACTGAGCTTCCCCACTGTTGTAATATGAGTGGGAGGGGCCTATTTTAGCGCTTTATTGCGCAGTAAAAATTTAGTCACAGTCTTCCTATTTCTTTCTCCATGATCCAGGACGTCTCTACAGAGCTCAGGGGTCTCCAAAACTAGGTTTGAGGGAGGTAATCACTCACAGCAGACCTGTGATAGTGTGTTTTGACTGTGATAAAAACGTTAATATTAAATTGTTATCCGTTTTTTGGGTATTAAGGAGTTAATCATCCATTTGCTGGTGGGTGCAATCCTTTGCTAACTTAATACATTTACTGTGAAAAATTGGTTGCTATAACTATTTTGGTTCATTGTTATTTCAACTGTGACAGTTTTTTGTGCTTCTTAAAGGCACAGTAGCGTTTTTTATATTGCTTGTAAATTTATTTAGAAAAGTATTTCCAAGCTTGCTAGTCTCATTGCTAGTTTGTTTAAACATGTCTGACACAGATGAATCTCTTTGTTCACTATGTTTAAAGGCCAATGTGGAGCCCAATAGAAATTTGTGTACTAATTGCATTGATGCTACTTTAAATAAAAGCCAATCTGTACATGTAAAGAAATTATCACCAGACAACGAGGGGGAAGTTATGAGTTAACTCTCCTCACGTGTCAGTACCTTCGCCTCCCGCTCAGGAGGTGCGTGATATTGTGGCGCCAAGTACATCAGGGCGGCCCATACAAATCACTTTGCAAGACATGGCTAATGTTATGACTGAAGTACTATCTAAATTGCCAGAATTTAGGGGTAAACGCGATCACTCTGGGGTAAGAACAGAGTGCGCTGATAATAATAGAGCCATGTCTGATACTGCGTCACAATTTGCAGAACATGAGGACGGAGAGCTTCATTCTGTGGGTGACGGATCTGATCCAAGTAAACTGGACTCAGACATTTCAAATTTTAAATTTAAGCTTGAGAACCTCCGTGTATTACTAGGGGAGGTATTAGCGGCTCTGAATGATTGTAACACGGTTGCAATTCCAGAGAAAGTATGTAGGCTGGATAAATATTTTGCGGTACCGGCGTGTACTGACGTTTTTCCTATACCTAAAAGGCTTACAGAAATTGTTAACAAGGAGTGGGATAGACCCGGTGTGCCTTTTTCACCCCCTCCTATATTTAGAAAAATGTTTCCAATAGACGCCACCACACGGGACTTATGGCAGACGGTCCCTAAGGTGGAGGGAGCAGTTTCTACTCTGGCTAAGCGCACCACTATCCCGGTGGAGGATAGCTGTGCTTTTTCAGATCCAATGGATAAAAAGTTAGAGGGTTACCTTAAGAAAATGTTTGTTCAGCAAGGTTTTATATTACAACCCCTTGCATGCATTGCGCCTGTCACGGCTGCGGCGGCATTCTGGTTTGAGTCTCTGGAAGAGACCCTTAGCACAGCTCCATTGGATGAGATTATAGACAAGCTTAAAGTCCTTAAGCTAGCTAATTCATTTATTTCTGATGCCGTAGTACACTTAACTAAACTTACGGCTAAGAACTCCGGATTCGCCATTCAAGCGCGTAGAGCGCTGTGGCTTAAATCCTGGTCAGCTGATGTGACTTCTAAATCTAAATTGCTTAACATTCCTTTCAAAGGGCAGACATTATTCGGGCCCGGTTTGAAAGAAATTATCGCTGACATTACTGGAGGTAAGGGCCATGCCCTGCCTCAAGACAGGGCCAAACCAAGGGCTAAACAGTCTAATTTTCGTGCCTTTCGTAACTTCAAGGCAGGAGCAGCATCAACTTCCTCCGCTCCAAGACAGGAAGGAACTGTTGCTCGCTACAGACAGGGCTGGAAACCTAACCAGTCCTGGAACAAGGGCAAGCAGGCCAGAAAACCTGCTGCTGCCCCTAAGACAGCATGAAGTGAGGGCCCCCGATCCGGAAACGGATCTAGTGGGGGGCAGACTTTCTCTCTTCGCCCAGCCTTGGGCAAGAGATGTCCAGGATCCCTGGGCGTTAGAGATCATATCTCAGGGATATCTTCTGGACTTCAAAGCTTCTCCTCCAAAAGGGAGATTTCATCTTTCAAGGTTGTCAGCAAACCAGATAAAGAAAGAGGCGTTTCTACGCTGTGTACAAGACCTCTTACTAATGGGAGTGATCCACCCAGTTCCGCGGTCGGAACACGGACAAGGGTTTTACTCAAATCTGTTTGTGGTTCCCAAAAAAGAGGGAACCTTCAGACCAATCTTGGACTTAAAGATCCTAAACAAATTCCTAAGAGTTCCATCATTCAAAATGGAAACTATTCGGACCATCTTACCTATGATCCAAGAGGGTCAGTACATGACCACAGTGGATTTAAAGGATGCCTACCTTCACATACCGATTCACAAGGATCATTACCGGTATCTAAGGTTTGCCTTCCTAACCAGGCATTACCAGTTTGTAGCTCTTCCCTTCGGGTTAGCTACAGCTCCAAGAATCTTTACAAAGGTTCTGGGCTCTCTTCTGGCGGTACTAAGACCGCGAGGAATAGCGGTAGCTCCGTACCTAGACGACATTCTGATACAAGCGTCAAGTTTCCAAACTGCCAAGTCTCATACAGAGTTAGTTCTGGCATTTCTAAGGTCGCATGGGTGGAAGGTGAACGTAGAAAAGAGTTCTCTATTGCCACTCACAAGAGTTCCCTTCTTAGGGACTCTTATAGATTCTGTAGAAATGAAAATTTACCTGACAGAGGACAGGTTATCAAAACTTCTAAATGCTTGCCGTGTCCTTCATTCCATTCAACACCCGTCAGTGGCTCAATGCATGGAGGTAATCGGCTTAATGGTAGCGGCAATGGACATAGTACCTTTTGCACGCCTGCATCTCAGACCGCTGCAATTGTGCATGCTAAGTCAGTGGAATGGGGATTACTCAGATTTGTCCCCTATGCTAAATCTGGATCAAGAGACCAGAGATTCTCTTCTATGGTGGCTTTCTCGGCCACATCTGTCCAGGGGGATGCCCTTCCGCAGGCCAGATTGGACGATTGTAACAACAGACGCCAGCCTGCTAGGTTGGGGCGCAGTCTGGAATTCCCTGAAGGCTCAGGGATCATGGACTCAGGAGGAGAGACTCCTTCCAATAAACATTCTGGAATTAAGAGCAGTTTTCAATGCTCTTCTGGCTTGGCCTCAGTTAGCAACTCTGAGGTTCATCAGGTTTCAGTCGGACAACATCACGACTGTGGCTTACATCAACCATCAGGGAGGGACAAGGAGTTCCCTAGCGATGATGGAAGTCTCAAAGATAATTCACTGGGCAGAGTCTCACTCTTGCCACCTGTCAGCGATCCACATCCCAGGCGTGGAGAACTGGGAGGCGGATTTCCTAAGTCGCCAGACTTTTCATCCGGGGGAGTGGGAACTTCATCCGGAGGTGTTTGCCCAACTGCTTCATCATTGGGGCAAACCAGATCTGGATCTCATGGCGTCTCGCCAGAACGCCAAGCTTCCTTGTTACGGATCCAGGTCCAGGGACCCGGGAGCGGTACTAATAGATGCTCTGACAGCACCTTGGGTCTTCAACATGGCTTATGTGTTTCCACCCTTCCCGATGCTTCCTCGATTGATTGCCAGGATCAAACAGGAGAGAGCATCGATGATTCTAATAGCGCCTGCGTGGCCACGCAGGACCTGGTATGCAGATCTAGTGGACATGTCGTCCTGTCCACCATGGTCTCTGCCTCTGAGACAGGACCTTCTGATTCAGGGTCCTTTCAAAAATCCAAATCTAATTTCTCTGAGGCTGACTGCATGGAGATTGAACGCTTGATTCTATCAAAGCGGGGATTCTCGGAGTCAGTGATTGAAACCTTAATACAGGCTAGGAAACCTGTTACCAGGAAAATTTACCATAAAATATGGCGTAAATACTTATATTGGTGCGAATCCAAGAGTTACTCATGGAGTAAGGTTAGGATTCCTAGGATATTGTCTTTTCTACAAGAAGGTTTAGAAAAGGGTTTATCTGCTAGTTCGTTAAAGGGACAGATCTCAGCTTTGTCTATCCTTTTACACAAACGTCTGTCAGAAGTTCCGGACGTTCAGGCTTTTTGTCAGGCTTTGGCTAGGATTAAGCCTGTGTTTAAGACTGTTGCTCCGCCGTGGAGCTTAAACTTAGTTCTTAACGTTCTGCAAGGTGTTCCGTTTGAACCCCTTCATTCCATTGATATCAAGCTGTTATCTTGGAAAGTTCTGTTTTTAATGGCTATTTCCTCGGCTCGAAGAGTCTCTGAGTTATCGGCCTTACATTGTGATTCTCCTTATCTGATTTTTCATTCAGACAAGGTAGTTCTGCGTACTAAACCTGGGGTCTTACCTAAGGTAGTCACTAACAAGAATATCAATCAAGAGATTGTTGTTCCATCATTGTGCCCTAACCCTTCTTCAAAGAAGGAACGACTTCTGCACAATCTGGACGTCGTCCGTGCCCTGAAATTTTATTTGCAGGCAACTAAGGATTTTCGTCAAACTTCTTCCCTGTTTGTCGTTTATTCTGGACAGAGGAGAGGTCAAAAAGCTTCGGCTACCTCTCTCTCTTTTTGGCTTCGTAGCATAATACGTTTAGCCTATGAGACTGCTGGACAGCAGCCTCCTGAAAGGATTACAGCTCATTCTACTAGAGCTGTGGCTTCCACTTGGGCCTTTAAGAATGAGGCCTCTGTTGAACAGATTTGCAAGGCTGCAACTTGGTCTTCACTTCACACTTTTTCAAAATTTTACAAATTTGACACTTTTGCTTCTTCGGAGGCTGTTTTTGGGAGAAAGGTTCTACAGGCAGTGGTTCCTTCCGTGTAAAGATCCTGCCTGTCCCTCCCGTCATCCGTGTACTTTTAGCTTTGGTATTGGTATCCCATAAGTAATGGATGACCCGTGGACTGACTACACTTAACAGGAGAAAACATAATTTATGCTTACCTGATAAATTCCTTTCTCCTGTAGTGTAGTCAGTCCACGGCCCGCCCTGTTTTTTACGGCAGGTCTAAATTTTAAATTAAACTCCAGTCACCACTGCACCCTATAGTTTCTCCTTTCTCGTTTGGTTTCGGTCGAATGACTGGGTATGACGTAGAGGGGAGGAGCTATATAGCAGCTCTGCTTGGGTGATCCTCTTGCACTTCCTGTTAGGGAGGAGATATAATCCCATAAGTAATGGATGACCCGTGGACTGACTACACTACAGGAGAAAGGAATTTATCAGGTAAGCATAAATTATGTTTTTGATTCATTTTTTAGATATCCTTAGTTAAAGAAAAAGCAATGCACATGGGTGAGCCAATTACACAAGGCTTCTATGTGCAGCAACCAATCAGCAGCTACTGAGCATATCTAGATATGCTTTTCACCAAAGAATATCAAGAGAATAAAACAAATTAGATAATAGAAGTAAATTTGAAAGGTGTTTAAAATTACATTGTCTTTCTAAATCATGACAGAAACAATGTGGGTTTCATGTCCCTTTAATTAAGAAATAGCAATGCACACGGTGAACCAATCAGAGGAGGCATCTATGTGCAGCTACTAATCAGCAGCTACTAAGCATATCTAGATATGCTTTTCAGCAAAAGAATATCAAGAGAATGAAGCAAAATAGATAAAAAAAAAGTAAATTAGAAAGTTGTTTATAATTGTATGCTCTGTCTAAATCATGAAAGAAAAAATTTGACTTTCGTGTCCCTTTAAGCAATAAAACAGCACTTTATTGATAAACCTTAAAACATAAACCAGGAGGTGGCAAATCTTACGCGTTTCATGCAGCAACAGGGTTCTTATCATAGATAAAATGATAATGTTAAACATTACAATTTAAAGGGGTACTCAAATTAATTAAAACATTTAAAGTGAAGGAATACTTCTAAATAATGCAGATTAAAAACATTAGATTATGATAGAATTTGCTAAATATTAAAGAGGAATTTAGATTTTCTAAAAGGTGATACAGTTTTGACTCCATTTATTAATAAGTGTAAGTTTGTCGCAAAAACCCCCACCAATACTGGCATCTAAATTATCACCCAGCCAAATATGTTTGACTACTGAGAATAAGTCCAATTGGCTCTTAAGAGTGGGTCATTTTAGATCTCACCTTTCTAAGTGTTACTTGTGAGCTTTCAGAGTCATGTAACCAAAGAGCATTTTAAGAATAATTTTCATGCTATATGTTTGACTGAATTAATAGTTTATCTTTTAGATTATGTGGGACAATCTTCTAGAACCCTACGAGCTTGTACTAGACAACATCTTGGAGATGTAAGAAAACTAATAAAAATTCACTCACATGCGGTGATGCATACTGTAGACAGTCTGAGGAAACGGTTTTGACCGCCGAGAAACACTTTGCTGCTTTAATGGCATTTGGTTTTTTACTAATAAATGTTTTTATCGCTACCGCTCCTTTAGTAATTTTATAACCATCCTTATTCACCTGGTTAATGTAACCTGGGACCACTATCCGGAGCAGTGGGCTACTGCAGGGACACAGCTTGGACTAAGCTGATCCGGATTGGTTCTGATTACCCACGGAGAGAGTGGGACCATCACTCAGAGACTACCTGTTTGGAGAGCTGGTTATTGAGTCAGCCGAGCGGCTCAGAAGCCACGGATTGCCCCATTAGCACTACAGTGTGCATCACTGCATGTGAGTGGTTTACTTATTCTCTTTTGCTGTTTTGTTGCCCCATTGATACTGCACTTAGAGGCGCCTCTGTTTGTTTTCCCTTCCAGGAATTCGATTCTCTACGTTTGTTGATCCCTCCAGAGAGCTGCCTGAACATCGTAATTATCCTTAAGAGACTTTTTGTTTGGACTTCTATTATACGGTTATCCATTTTTGTCAACCTATCTCTTTTTAACCCTGTGTTTGTAGGTATATTTGCATAGCCCTGACATTGTTTGCTGTGATTTAGAGCGCCCCCTATGGATATCTAAATGACAGTCTTGTTATTCTTTTACTGCAGTTTTTTAACAAAAAAATCAGCTGTTGCCAAATATTTTAATAATGTTTATTTCACTAATGTGCCAAAGTTCAGAATAAAAGCAATAGATTTCGTTAAAGTACCACCTAAAGGTGGGGACAAGTTTAAAATTTTAAATAGGAAGGAGTTAGTCTGGATATATAAGCTAAAAACCATATCCTCTCAGGGTATTAACCAAGAATGGGACATGTGTTACTTTGTGGACTAGTCAGTTGATGGTCCACATCTTTGTACACAATAGTATGTTTATATATTACATTTCTTTGTATTTAAGGAACTCTGAAACATATGTATTAACGAGTAACTAAACTGTAACAAAGGCTCATTGTTATATTAAGGTTACAATGTAATTATTTTGTTACCCATAAGTTAACAGTGAACAGGCAAAACTTTGAAATTCTCTTCTATACTATATCCGATTCCTCCATATAATATGTCTCCATATTTGATTTGCCTGTATAAATCTCTTCATTTTAATCCTATATTCCCACATTGAAGTAGCAAGATTTTGTGTGTCTTCAAGCATGTTAGTTTTTAATCGTCAAGATTTAGGAGCATTCCTTCACTGTAAATTTTAGAATTCATTTAACATGTTGGTTATAAGTTACTGCGTCTATAATATGACATCATATGTACTGCTATAAATTGTGATGTTTAACATTATCATTTTATCTATGACTAAGCGCCCTTTTGCGGCATGAAACGCTTTTGATTTGCTACCTCCTGGTACATGTTTTAAGGTTTATCTTAACTGTTGCCATGTTGCAGCTTTTTTCCCCGTTTGATCACTTTTGCGGCTTGTCCGCCGCTTTCGGCCAGCACCACGCCATCACAGTACTATACAGAGGAATTCCCTTTTTATTTAAGGGATCACACTCATCTAAGGTATCCTGAGCGGCGTTTTCTCTTTTAAGCAACTGGAAAACCATCAGATGCCGCCAACATGCTACCTAACACCTCCATGCAAAAAGAAACCGAGGGAAAAGAAAGAAACAAAAAGGTTTAGACAGACGGACACTGGATCCATACTCCTTAAAACTGTCAAGGAAAGATTAACTGAAAAATAATCTGAGAAACAACAATCTTAGTCTGAGGAACCAGCAAACTCTTTTGAAAAAAAAATATACTTTTCCAACCATGTTGCTGAAGAAAACAACAGTTTTATAGTGAGAGAATATGAGAGATAAAAAGACAAAATTTGAACCAAATTATCGTCCAGAAAAGGCAACACTGCAATACCCTCAGTTCTGGTTGCAGACAAGCGGGTAGCCAAGATCTAGGAAAATATTCTGGGAGCTGAACCAAGACCAAATGGTAGAGCAACAAAATAAAAATGCTAGACCAGAAAGGCAAACCTAGGAAACTGATAATGTTCCTGGAGAACAGGAACATGGAGATAAACATCCCATAAAACTATTATAGACAGAAAGTGACCTAGCAAAATAAAAGGTAGAACAATCTAAATAGTCTAGTCACTTTAGAAAATAAAAACTCTCAAAGATTAGTTTAGAGCTTTTAGATCCAGTACTAGCATGAAAATCCATTGCTATAAAAGAATAAAGAAGAGGTTAGAATAAAACCTCATTCCCTGTACCAACAAAGGAATAGAAACTCCCATAAATTTTAGACAGAAAAAAACTTTCCAGGAAGGCCTCATTTTGAAACCTATTCATTAACCCTGGGAGACTATATTAAAAACCCATGGATCCTGAACAGACAAACTAATCTTCCAGAAAGAGATAATAGAATCCAAAGCCGAGGCAAATAACAGCCTTCCCTCATTCTTCAACCTCCTCCTGCAAAGACAAAGACTGATTGGCCAGTGAGGTTTTTTTTTATAGAGTTCCTGGTTTTGGTAATGTTTGCCTCCTCCTAGTCGTAGAGAAGTGTAATTCCCAGGAGAATTGGATTGTGACTCTCTTCATATAAACCATGCAATTTTAAACAACTTTTCAATTTACTTCTATTTTCAAAATTCGCTGCACTCCTGTGCCTAGCTGAAATTAGTTGAACAAATCACAAAAGTCATTTATGGGCAGCCACTAATTAGCAGCTAGCTCCCAATAGTGTGCTGCTGCTCCTCAGTATCCTTTTAACAAAGGAAACCAAGTGAACAAAGCAAATTAAATTATACAAGTACATTGGAAAGTTGTTTACAATTGTATGCTCTATCTGAATCATGACAGAAAAAGTTTGGGTTTAATGTCCCTTTAATTTAGTCCCAGGCACGGTTTGTACCCAGTCCAGTCTGAGTGACCTCTCTGCTGTCTTTGACACCGTTGACCATCCCCTCCTCCTACGGACTCTCAGCTCTCTTGGGCTGTGACACTGCTCTCTTCTGGATTCACTTATATCCCTCTAACAGATCCTTCTCTGTATCTTTTGCTGGTGACTCCTCTTCTTCATTGCCTCTGTCTGTTGGAGTACTTCAAGGCTATGTTCTGGGTCCTCTACTCTTCTCTATTTACACTTTTTTTCACTGGGTAAACTTATCAACAGCTATGGCTTCAACTATCACATCTATGCGGATGATACCCAGATCTACCTATCCACCCCTGCACTCTCTCCTCCTGTCAATTCTCACATCAGCGACTGCTTATCTGGCATTTCTTTCTGGGTGGCCTATCACCACCTAAAAATAAACATGTCCAAGACTGAGCTACTTCTAATCCCTCCCTCTAATTCTTCTCCAGCTTCTAATTTTTCTATCATTGTTTGCAACACCACTATCTCCCCATCACCCCAAGTCCGCTGCCTTGGAGTCACACTTGACTGAAATCTGTCCTTCATTCCCCAAATCCAATTGCTTTCTTCATTCTGCTGCAACCACCTACGCAAAAGGTGTCAGTTTCTGCGCGCTAAAACTACTTAAACAAAAACAGAATTTATGCTTACCTGATAAATTACTTTCTCCAACGGTGTGTCCGGTCCACGGCGTCATCCTTACTTGTGGGATATTCTCTTCCCCAACAGGAAATGGCAAAGAGTCCCAGCAAAGCTGGCCATATAGTCCCTCCTAGGCTCCGCCCACCCCAGTCATTCGACCGACGGACAGGAGGAAATATATATAGGAGAAACCATATGGTACCGTGGTGACTGTAGTTGGAGAAAATAATTCATCAGACCTGATTAAAAAAACCAGGGCGGGCCGTGGACCGGACACACCGTTGGAGAAAGTAATTTATCAGGTAAGCATAAATTCTGTTTTCTCCAACATTGGTGTGTCCGGTCCACAGCGTCATCCTTACTTGTGGGAACCAATACCAAAGCTTTAGGACATGGATGAAGGGAGGGAGCAAATCAGGTTACCTAAACGGAAGGCACCACAGCTTGCAAAACCTTTCTCCCAAAAATAGCCTCCGAAGAAGCAAAAGTATCAAATTTGTAAAATTTGGCAAAAGTGTGCAGTGAAGACCAAGTCGCTGCCTTACATATCTGGTCAACAGAAGCCTCGTTCTTGAAGGCCCATGTGGAAGCCACAGCCCTAGTGGAGTGAGCTGTGATTCTTTCAGGAGGCTGCCGTCCGGCAGTCTCATAAGCCAATCGGATGATGCTTTTAAGCCAAAAGGAAAGAGAGGTAGAAGTCTCTTTTTGACCTCTCCTTTTACCAGAATAAACAACAAACAAGGAAGATGTTTGTCTGAAATCTTTTGTAGCCTCTAAATAGAATTTTAGAGCACGGACTACGTCCAAATTGTGTAACAAACGTTCCTTCTTTGAAACTGGATTCGGACACAAAGAAGGTACAACTATCTCCTGGTTAATATTTTTGTTAGAAACAACCTTAGGAAGAAAACCAGGCTTAGTACGCAAAACCACCTTATCTGCATGGAACACCAGATAGGGCGGAGAACACTGCAGAGCAGATAACTCTGAAACTCTTCTAGCAGAAGAAATTGCAACCAAAAACAAAACTTTCCAAGATAGTAACTTAATATCTATGGAATGTAAAGGTTCAAACGGAACCCCTTGAAGAACTGAAAGAACTAGATTTAGACTCCAGGGAGGAGTCAAAGGTCTGTAAACAGGCTTGATCCTAACCAGAGCCTGAACAAATGCTTGAACATCTGGCACAGCTGCCAGTCTTTTGTGTAGTAAGACAGATAAAGCAGAGATCTGTCCCTTTAGAGAACTTGCAGATAATCCTTTCTCCAAACCTTCTTGTAGAAAGGAGAGAATCTTAGGAATTTTTATCTTATTCCATGGGAATCCTTTGGATTCACACCAACAGATATATCTTTTCCATATTTTATGGTAAATCTTTCTAGTTACCGGTTTTCTGGCCTGAACCAGAGTATCTATCACAGAATCTGAAAACCCACGCTTCGATAGAATCAAGCGTTCAATCTCCAAGCCGTCAGCTGGAGGGAGACCAGATTTGGATGTTCGAATGGACCCTGAACAAGAAGGTCCTGTCTCAAAGGTAGCTTCCATGGTGGAGCCGATGACATATTCACCAGGTCTGCATACCAAGTCCTGCGTGGCCACGCAGGAGCTATCAAGATCACCGAGGCCCTCTCCTGATTGATCCTGGCTACCAGCCTGGGAATGAGAGGAAACGGTGGAAATACATAAGCTAGGTTGAAGGTCCAAGGTGCTACTAGTGCATCTACTAGAGTCGCCTTGGGATCCCTGGATCTGGACCCGTAGCAAGGAACCTTGAAGTTCTGACGAGACGCCATCAGATCCAAGTCTGGAATGCCCCATAATTGAGTTATTTGGGCAAAGATCTCTGGATGGAGTTCCCACTCCCCCGGATGGAATGTCTGACGACTCAGAAAATCCGCCTCCCAGTTTTCCACACCTGGGATGTGGATCGCAGACAGGTGGCAGGAGTGATCCTCCGCCCATTGAATTATTTTGGTCACTTCTTTCATCGCCAGGGAACTCCTTGTTCCCCCCTGATGATTGATGTACGCAACGGTCGTCATGTTGTCTGATTGGAACCTTATGAATCTGGCCTTTGCTAGCTGAGGCCAAGCCCTGAGAGCATTGAATATCGCTCTCAGTTCCAGAATGTTTATCGGGAGAAGAGACTCTTCCCGAGACCATAGACCCTGAGCTTTTAGGGATTCCCAGACCGCGCCCCAGCCCACTAGACTGGCGTCGGTCGTGACAATGACCCACTCTGGTCTGCGGAAGCTCATTCCCTGGGACAGATGGTCCAGGGTCAGCCACCAACGGAGTGAATCTCTGTCTTCTGATCTACTTGAATCATTGGAGACAAGTCTGTATAGTCCCCATTCCACTGTTTGAGCATGCACAGTTGTAATGGTCTTAGATGAATTTGTGCAAAAGGAACTATGTCCATTGCTGCAACCATCAACCCTACTACTTCCATGCACTGCGCTATGGAAGGAAGAGGAACAGAATGAAGCACTTGACAAGAGCTTAGAAGTTTTGATTTTCTGACCTCTGTCAGAAAAATCCTCATTTCTAAGGAATCTATTATTGTTCCCAAGAAGGGAACTCTTGTCGACGGAGACAGAGAACTTTTTTCTATGTTCACCTTCCATCCGTGTGATCTGAGAAAGGCTAGAACGATGTCTGTATGAGCCTTTGCTTTTGACAGGGACGACGCTTGTATTAGAATGTCGTCCAAGTAAGGTACTACTGCAATGCCCCTCGGTCTTAGAACCGCTAGAAGGGACCCTAGCACCTTTGTGAAAATCCTTGGAGCAGTGGCTAACCCGAATGGGAGGGCCACAAACTGGTAATGCTTGTCCAGAAAAGCAAACCTTAGGAACTGATGATGTTCTTTGTGGATAGGAATATGTAGGTACGCATCCTTTAGATCCACGGTAGTCATAAATTGACTTTCCTGGATAGTGGGTAGAATCGTTCGAATGGTTTCCATCTTGAACGATGGTACCCTGAGAAATTTGTTTAGGATCTTCAAATCCAAAATTGGTCTGAAAGTTCCCTCTTTTTTGGGAACTACGCACAGATTGGAATAAAATCCCATTCCTTGTTCCTTTATTGGAACTGGGTGTATCACTCCAATCTTTAACAGGTCTTCTACACAATGTAAGAATGCCTGTCTCTTTATTTGGTTTGAGGATAAGTGAGACATGTGGAACCTTCCCCTTGGGGGTAGTTCCTTGAATTCCAGGAGATAACCTTGAGAAACTATTTCTAGCGCCCAGGGATCCTGAACATCTCTTGCCCAAGCCTGAGCAAAGAGAGAGAGTCTGCCCCCCACTAGATCCGGTCCCGGATCGGGGGCTACTCCTTCATGCTGTTTTGTTAGCAGTGGCAGGCTTCTTGGCCTGCTTACCCTTGTTCCAGCCTTGCATCGGTTTCCAGGCTGGTTTGGGTTGTGAGGCATTACCCTCTTGCTTAGAGGATGCAGAATTAGAGGCCGGTCCGTTCCTGAAATTGCGAAAGGAACGAAAATTAGACTTTTTTTTAGCCTTGAAAGACCTATCTTGTGGAAGGGCGTGGCCCTTTCCCCCAGTGATGTCTGAAATAATCTCTTTCAATTCTGGTCCAAATAGAGTTTTACCTTTGAAAGGGATGTTAAGCAATTTTGTCTTGGATGACACATCCGCTGACCAAGACTTTAGCCAAAGCGCTCTGCGCGCCACGATAGCAAACCCTGAATTTTTCGCCGCTAATCTAGCTAATTGCAAAGCGGCATCTAAAATAAAAGAGTTAGCCAATTTAAGTGCGTGAACTCTGTCCATAACCTCCTCATATGGAGTCTCTCTACTGAGCGACTTTTCTAGTTCCTCGAACCAGAACCACGCTGCTGTAGTGACAGGAACAATGCACGAAATTGGTTGTAGAAGGTAACCTTGCTGTACAAAAATCTTTATAAGCAAACCTTCCAATTTTTTATCCATAGGATCTTTGAAAGCACAACTATCTTCGATAGGAATAGTAGTGCGTTTGTTTAGAGTAGAAACTGCCCCCTCGACCTTAGGGACTGTCTGCCATAAGTCCTTTCTGGGGTCGACCATAGGAAATAATTTCTTAAATATAGGGGGGGGAACAAAAAGGTATGCCGGGCTTTTCCCACTCCTTATTTACTATGTCCGCCACCCGCTTGGGTATAGGAAAAGCGCTGGGGTGCACCGGAACCTCTAGGAACTTGTCCATCTTGCATAATTTCTCTGGAATGACCAAGTTGTCACAATCATCCAGAGTAGATAACACCTCCTTAAGCAGTGCGCGGAGATGTTCTAATTTAAATTTAAATGTCACAACATCAGGTTCAGCTTGTTGAGAAATTTTTCCTGAATCTGAAATTTCTCCATCTGACAAAACCTCCCTCATGGCCCCTTCAGATTGGTGTGAGGGTATGACAGAACAATTATCATCAGCGCCCTCCTGCTCTTCAGTGTTTAAAACAGAGCAATCGCGCTTTCTCTGATAAGTAGGCATTTTGGATAAAATATTTGCTATGGAGTTAAACATTACAGCCGTTAACTGTTGCATGGTAATAAGCATTGGCGCACTAGATGTACTAGGGGCCTCCTGAGTGGGCAAAACTGGTGTAGACACAGTAGGAGATGATGTAGTATCATGTTTACTCCCCTCATCTGAGGAATCATCTTGGGCAATTTCATTATCTGTGGCAGTACTGTCTTTACTTTGTTTGGACGCTATGGCACAATTATCACATAAATTTAAATGGGGAGACACATTGGCTTTCATACATATAGAACATAGCTTATCTGAAGGTACAGACATGTTAAACAGGTTTAAACTTGTCAACAAAGCACAAAAAACGTTTTAAAACAAAACCGTTACTGTCTCTTTAAATTTTAAACAGAAAACACTTTATTACTGAATATGTGAAAAAGTATGAAGGAATTGTTCAAAAATTACAGTGTCTTAAAGCATTAATAGTATTGCACACCAAATTTCAGAGCTTTAACCCTTAAAATAACGGAACCGGAGCCGTTTATAAATTTAACCCCTATACAGTCCCAGCTATAGTCTTTGCTGAGACCCAACCAAGCCCAGAGGGGAATACGATACCAATTGACGCCTTCTAGAAGCTTTTCCAGCAATTTTCAGATCCTCACACATGCATCTGCATGCCCTGCTCTCAAAAAACAACTGCGCAGTAATGGCGCGAAAATGAGGCTCAGTCTACAACTAGGAAGGCCCCCTGACTGGAAAAGGTGTCTAACACAGTGCCTGCCGTTTAATAAACGTTCCCCGAGTTTATAAATGCAAATTGTCAGCATAAATATGAATAAAATGCCCAAATAAAGCAATCGATTTAGCCCATAAAAATGTCTACCAGTTTTTTAGCCCACAATAAGCCCTTTATTCTGTTTGTTTGACTAAGAAAATGGCTTACCGGTCCCCATGAGGGGAAATGACAGCCTTCCAGCATTACATCGTCTTGTTAGAAATATGGCTAGTCATACCTTAAGCAGAAAAGTCTGCTAACTGCTTCCCCCAACTGAAGTTACTTCATCTCAACAGTCCTATGTGGAAACAGCAATCGATTTTAGTTACTGTCTGCTAAAATCATCTTCCTCTCACAAACAGAAATCTTCATCCTTTTCTGTTTCAGAGTAAATAGTACATACCAGCACTATTTTAAAATAACAAACACTTGATAGAAGAATAAAAACTACATTTAAACACCAAAAAACTCTTAACCATCTCCGTGGAGATGTTGCCTGTGCAACGGCAAAGAGAATGACTGGGGTGGGCGGAGCTTAGGAGGGACTATATGGCCAGCTTTGCTGGGACTCTTTGCCATTTCCTGTTGGGGAAGAGAATATCCCACAAGTAAGGATGATGCCGTGGACCGGACACACCAATGTTGGAGAAAACAAAATCCACTCCCTGGTAGTTTCACAACTTGACTTCTGTAATAACCTACTAACTGGCCTCCCTCTCTCCCACCTCTCCGCTCTTTAATCCATCCTTAATGCCTCTGCCAGCTAATCCACCTCTCCCGACGCTCTGTATCTGCTGCACCTCTCTGCAAGTCCCTTCACTGGCTCCACATTCACAGCAGAATTAAATTCAAAATTCTCACCCTGAACTACAAAGCACTTACCAAAGATGCCCCACCCTACCTGTAATCACTCATCAACAAATATACTTCAGCCCACCCATTAAGATCCAACAATGACCTGATCCTTGCATCCTCTACCATCAACTCCTCCCATGTCAGACTACAGGACTTCTCTTGTGCGTCACCAACTCTCTAGAACGCACTTCCTCAAGCTGTCAGACTGTCCCCTAACCTGTCCTCCTTTAAACGCTCCCTAAAGACATTCTTGTTTAGGGAAGCTTATCACCCAACTCATTAACAGATTAGTTTCACTTAAAGGGACAGTATACTGTAAAATAATTTTTCCCTTAATGTGTTTACAATTGCTTTTTTACCATATGCAGATTAAAAAATGTATAAAAATTAGCTTTTTAAGGTTTATTTGTGTATTTTAAAGCTCTGATTTTGTGTTTTGAAGCCACAACCTAATACAATGGGTTGAGCTTGTAGGTATAATCAGATCTCATTATTTTATCACACTGTGTACATATACCTGCTTCTTTATCTTATATCTGTCCATAAAACAATCACCAGTACTTAGAGAGAACAATGGAAAATCATCATTGTATTACATTATCTCTGCTATATCCCACTGGGACTGTCATTTATTCTGCTGGCTGTGTTTACAAAGCTTATCTATTGCTTGGACCTGTGGCCACAAAATTTCAGAATAGGTGGGGATACCACAGGCTAAATCAACTATTTAAAATGCCAATAAAAGGGTAAAGGAGCTACTTGTAAACAATTTAATACACTCCAGCAGGTAAAGTGGATCATTGGGAACAAATTAAAGGGGAGAAATTTTTTGAGTAAACTGTCCCTTAAACCAACAGTTTCCCTCCTCTAACTCCTCACTAACATAATTCTCACCTTTGCAGTCCCCAACTCCTGTTTCCCATCCTCCTACCCATCTAGATTGTAAAATTCCCATGGGAATAGGGCCCTCAATTCCTCCTGTATTTGTCTGTTAAATTTTGCCTTGTCCTTTTATCTTTGTACCCATGGACAGCACTGCAGAATCTGCTGGCACTTTATAAATAAAGAATAATAATTTTCATGTTTTGTATTTATTTTTAGGTGGACAAGAATTAGCTAGAGCACCCACTCAGGTGTAGGCTGCAAGCAATATTGGAGATCAGCAAGAAAAGCAAAGGGTTAGGAACCAAAAGCAAGAGTTGCTGTAAAGGGGCTTTTGGGATTTTCATCTTATTGCGAACAGCTGTAACTAATCCTCCCTTCATATTTTTAGCACTTGCGGTTTTCTTTCCATAAACAAGTGACATTTATTGTGCAGCTTTTACAAAAAAATAATTGTATAGCACAGTTGCACATTATTTCATAGATATCCTCAACCAAAAGTGTTTCAGATGGAACAGGGGATTTGGGGCAAAACACCTTAACGTTGGCTCACCTTTTTATGTTTTAAGGCATAGCAGGGACAGAATAATACAGCAGAAGAAATCCCATGTGGACAGATGTTTCGGTCTTGTTAGACTTCATCAGTATACAACAGATTTCTACTTGCTGCATAACAAACCATGGGTAGATTAAAGAATGAGGAAAACTGGGAGTATAGTAATATACAAAAGATTATTGTATAGCACATTCTACCAAAGAAAAAAAAAGAAAAAGAAAATGTGAATAAAACTTACATTCAAGACAGAGTTTATGTTCTTGCATGCAAAAAGAAAAATGCAGGTAGTTCCTGGTTTTAGCTGCACATATTCTGAAATCAAAAGCAAAACTCTTGAAGATAAATCTGTTGCTACAAAATTTTATATATATATATATATATATATATATATATATATATATATATATATATATATATATATATATATATATATAAATATATATATATATATACACACAGTGAAGAAAGAACCGGCGAGTCTCCAGGTGTTTTAATCATAAAGGTCTTTATTATGGAGAAAACAATTTAAAACCAAATGTAGTAGGTCTCAGCATAAAACGTCTTGCGCATTTCAGCAGCTCACTGCCTTAATTATATATATATATATATACACACACACACACATACACACACATATATACATACATACATACATACATACACACACACACACTCACCAGCCACTTTATTAGGTACACCTTGCTAGTACCGGGTTGGACCCCCTTTTGCCTTCAGAATTGCCTTAATTCTTTGTGGCATAGATTTAACAAGGTGTTGGAAACATTCCTCAGATATTTTGGTCCATATTAACATGATAGCATCACGCAGTTGCTGCAGATTTGCCGGCTGCACATTCATGATGCGAATCTCGCGTTACACCACATCCCAAAGGTGCTCTATTGGATTGAGATCTGGTGACTGGAGCCCATTGGAGTATAGTGAACTCATTGTCATGTTCATGAAATCAGTTTGAGATGATTTGAGCTTTGTGACATGGTGCATTATCCTGCTGAAAGTAGCCATCAGAAGATGGGTACACTGTAGTCATAAAGGGATGGACATGGTCAGCAGCAATACTCAGGTAGGCAGTGGAATTTAAACAATGCTCAATTTGTACTAAGGGACACAAAGTATGCCAAGAAAATATCCCCTACCCCATTACACCACCACTAATAGCCTGAACCGTTGATACAATGCAGAATGGATCCATGCTTTCATGTTTTGTTTTTTTCTTAATTCTTTTTTTATTGAGAAAACAAAAATTCACAATGCACACACCACAATTGGACAAGAAAAGAAAGGATAAAAATTGACAGTTACATTATGTGCAATAAACAGATGGTCTTGATACAACAAATACATTATTTTGTTTGTATAAAGTAAACATATTACAAAAGGACCATATGAAGAATAATCTATGGAGGATTATATTATTGTGGAATACCTGTAAAGGTTCTAAAATTTAAACTTTTAAAAACAATATAAACAAAATATACAAATTAAACCTTGAACAAATCTACAATAACAATACAGACATTAGTTGAATAACTATGCATCATAGGTGAGAAAGGTCTTGTAGACGTGGCTCAGAAAAGGGATTCAATAAGTATTTCTTCCGGGTTGTAATTCATGTTAAGGGAGTCAGGGTTTGTGTACAGCACCGTCCATTCTCCTCTAAGAGCAGTTGACAACATTACTTCATGGTGTGTAAAGGGTTTAAGTATCTGTCGCCGTTTATCAGGGGAGAGGGTTTCTAGTAAGGTTTTCCATTGTTTTAGGAAAGTGTGTAGTCTGTGTTTGATGTCTAGCATGACATCCATAATGTTGTTCAACAAACAGATGTCTGTAAAGTAAACTCTTAAATTGTGTAAAGTTGGAGGGGCTTTGGAACACCATAAAATTAGGAAACATTGTTTGGCAATTAAAGCTTGTTCTTGATATTGTTCAAATTTAAAAAAATAAATGTTGGTGATATTATATTGAATCTCCTCCTTCAAGGTTATTGTAAGCCAGTACTATAGACGACCCAAAATGTTTTTAACCATTGGGAATTCATAGAAATAATGGGTCAGGGAGGGATTATAGTATTGACATTTAATACACTGGTTTAAGGAGGTTGGGTTCCACTTTATTTAGTCTGCTATGTGTGATATAATCCCGGTTAATCAGTCTGACCTGCCCTTCTCTCAGTGTTAGTGAGAGTGTTGCCTTCTTAGCTTTCGTAAGGCTGTTTTTTAGGTCTTGAACTGTGATGTCACTGTTTGTGCCTAAGTGTACTTTCTGTAAAAGGTCAAACTGGGTATCTGTACTGTGTGCTCTAAGACGTTCTTGATAAAAGTCTGACAATAAAAAAAAAAAAAACCCAGGTCAAAAGCCATGCGTGATATTGTAAATGGAGTGTTGTTCCAGAAGTTTATTTCTAATTCTCTTAAATAATGGTGCAAATATGGGTAGAAGTGGTTATTGGGGAGGTTATATTTATCTTTCAGTTTTTGGAATGACCTGACGGTGTGCAACAGAGGATCCAGTACATCTCCCACCTTTCACAATCCCCTCTCCCAACAGATACGGAAAGGGGCATGATCGTCTCCTGCAGGGAAATCTTTATTACCTCTAGGGGGAATGAATTTGGGTGAGGATTGGGGAAATTTTAATAGGTTGTGAGCCTGAGACCAGACCTTAAGCGGGTCTCGTTATAGAATGTTTTTAACCTGTGGTGGCAATTCATTTCTAGGACAGTATGGCAGATAAGACAGTGTATGGGGTGAGACTATGGCTTCTTCTAAGCTTTCATGTTGTTTACGCCAAATTCTGACCCTACCATCTGAATGTTGCAGCTGAAATAGAGACTCATCAGACCAGGCAATGTTTTTCCAATCTTCTATTGTCCAGTTTGCTACAGAATTGTAGCCTCAGTTTGCTGATCTTAGCTAACAGAAGTGGCACCCGGTGTGGTCTTCTGCTGCAGTAGCCCAAGTGCTTTAAGATATGACGTGTTGTGTGTTCAGAGATGGTATTCTGCATACTTTGGTTGTAATGAGTGATTATTTGAAATCTCAAACCAGTTTGCTCATTCTCCTCTGACATCAACAAGTCATTTTTGTCCACAGACCATTCACTCTAAACCCTAGAGATGGTTGTGCGTGAAAATCTCAGTAGATCAGCAGCTTTTGAAATACTCAGACCCAGGGCAGGATTTACATCTCAGGTGCCTGTAGGCACAAAAACCTGAAGCGCCCCCCCCCCCAAAAAAAAAAAAGTGGGAAAAAAGTGGGGGGGGGGGGGGGGAATTAGGACTAAAAATAAATATTAGATGTAAAATTACATTTTCCCTTTTATGGAGATACACAAATACACACACCAATTGCAATATTTGTTGTAATGGACGCTACACCAAAAATCAATATTCACTTGACTCAAATGGCCATACAATTTCTATTATGTATAACAAAAACAAATCATGTTAAACTTTTAATGCAAAATATTGTAAAGAAAACCCTATTTAAAGGGACATAAAATGTGACAGTTTGCTAGAGCATTTTAATATTGCACTAGTGCTTGCACAGAAGTGTGTTAGCCTCTTGCAAAAGAGTTAAACACATAGTCAATGTCAGTTCTGAGACAGCAATACACATCTGTGCAGACCCAGATGGGCTCATAGGACATGTTTATTGACAAGCCATTAGTGTATTGCTTTTCTGGAGATGACTTTGACTATGTGCTTAACATTTTGTTGGAGTTAAACACAGTTTTATGTCAACAATAGCAATATTAAAACTAGCAGCATGCAAGCTCATCAACAACCTGTGCAGCCAGTGGAAGAAAACTTAAAATATAGGTATTTTTTCCACTGCATGAAAAAAAATCTTGTGAACTCTGATATTTTTGGTACAAATACACACAGATGTTACATTTATTTTGTTCTGAAATATAAATATAATATGATGTTGCTCTCAAAAGGAAAACATGGAATGTTGTAGATTATATGTAATCCAGGGGTCAACAAATATGTTTAAAATTAGAAATTCAATTACCACAATACAAAAATACCACACTTACTTGATAAAAGAACAGATTAACATTTTTTTATGTGATGTGTGTGTGTATATATATATATATATATATATATACACACACACACACATACATACACACATACATATACATACATACAAACAAACAAATATGCAATGTGAGTGGTTTACACACATACACATTTTACAGCCTTACAGTCTACAAATTTTGTTGTCAAAGTGCCCTAAAGGCTGTAAAATTTGTAAAATCGCAATTGGCAGCTTGTAATAAAGAGCAAAGCAGCTAGTCCCACATACCCTCCACACCTCCAAGGCCTTTATAGAACAAAAACAATCATCCTGAAGTAGAATTTAACCCCCTGGCTATAAAAATGCCCTACAGCACATAACAAGTGAATACACTGCAACCCTCTCTGGTAGCCAAGGGGTTAAAGTGCTCTGCTTGTTATGTTGTCATTCTAGTAAGCATTAGAAGCTTTGTACAGTCCTAACCTGTTGTTTTGAAGCTTTTATTCCTCAACAAAAAGTTTCTGTACCACATCAGCATGGAGCTTGGCTGAGTGAGGCAACAGAAGTACATAAAATAAAAGTGAAACTAAACATGCCTGGCGAAAATGGGAGGGGTTTAGTTTTAATATTTGCCCCTCTCTCCTTCATGGCTCCCTCAACTGCTGTAACATATTCCCAATAAACACTCGACTCTGTAAGCACCTGGCAGCACAATTCTTACTAAAATTAATGCCCTCACAAAAAAAATTTTATTTTTTTATTTTTTATTTTTTTATTACTGACAGGCAGGCGCCCCTCACTGCAAGGTGCCTGTAGGCACATGCCTACTGTGCCTAATGGGAAATCTGGCCCTGCTCAGACCAGCCTGTCTGGCACCAACAACCATGTCACGTACAAAGTCACTTAAAGGGACATAATGCTCATATGCTAAATCACTTGAAACTGATGCAGTATAACTGTAAAAAGTGGACAGGAAAATATCATGAGCATCTCTATCTAAAAAAGGAAGATATTTTACCTCACAATTTCCTTAGCTCAGCAGAGTAAGTTCTGTGTAAAAAGTTATACTCAGCTGCAGGTAAAAATATTTTTTTTTAAAAAATGAAATTAACAGCAGCCAATCAGCATCAGTAGTGCTGAGGTCTATTTTACTGTGATCTCATGAGATTTGACTTAACTCTCATGAGATTTCATTGTAAACTTCCTTACACTGAATAGGGAAATAACATGAGAGTGCATGAGGTTCAACCCTTCGGCTGTCCCGGGACAGACATACTGATATGCTGCTAAGAAGTCCTTTACAATGGGATGTTGCTACTGAGATCCTTTTGATGTAAAATATCTTTCTATTTTACATAGAGATGTTCAGGTGATATTTTCTAGTCAGCTTTTTACAACTATACTGCATCACTTTCAAGTGTTTAAACATTTGGGTATTATGGCCCTTTAAATACCCTTTCTTCCCCATTCTGATGCTCGGTTTGAACTTCAGCAAGTCGTCTTCATCATGTCTAGATGCCTAAATGCATTGAGTTGCTGCCATGTGATTGACTGATTAACTGCATGTAATAGACACTACTATAAATAATAATATGCACAGATGCCGATATAAAAATCCAGAATAAAACATTATAAAAACTTAGAAGCTCCCAATTTAGCACTGTTGATGAGATTAGACTGGGAAACACACTGAAAGGGACTGAAAGCAGAACCTCCCCCTCCCCTGCATATGAAAGAACCATTATACAAACGGAAGCAGTCTGAAGTCTGTATACATCAGTATGCATCTAAAACGTTGGGGCTTGGTTAGGAGTTTGAAAATCAGCACAATATTATTCAAAAATAAGCAAAATTATACATTTTTACAAAAACACACCAGATGGTCTATATAAATGGATCATCTACAAAATATTTATGCAAAGAAACATCTAGTGTACAATGTCCCTTTAAGTGCTATTATTTTGGAAGTGTTTAGGAACAACAACAGCCCAGCCAAAAAGTGGTAGACCCCATAAACTCACAGAAGCATGTAGCGAGTAAAAACAAGAACTGTGTCTCAAGAGCTTCATGAAATGGGTTTCCATGACCAAGCAGCTGTACACAAGACTCACATCAACATGTGCAATGTCAAGAATCGGCTGGAGTGGTGTAAATCACGCTGCCACTGGACTCTGGGACAGTGGAAACCTGTTCTCTGGAGTGATAAATCACACATCTGCAGTCTGATGGAAGAATCTGGGTGTGGGATGCCAGGAGATCTCTACCTTATCTATATGCACAGTGCCTAAGTTTAGTGGAAGAGAGATAATGGTCTGGGGCGGTTTTTTTTTAGGGTTTGGGCTAGGTCACTTAATTTCAGTGAAGAAGCATACAATGACATTTCAGACTATCTGTTCCTTTCAACTTTGTGCCTGGGGAAGGTCTCTATCTGTTCCAGCAAGACTGATCCCAGTGCACAAAGTGAGGTTTCATGAAGACATGGTTTGACAAGTTTAGTGTGAAGATACTCGAGTGGCCAGCACAGAGCCCTGACCTCAACCTCCATTTAACACCTTTAGGATGAAGAGGAATGCCGATTGGGAGCCAGGTCTTCTTGTCCAACATAATTGTCTGCCCTCACAAATCTTGTGGAAAGCCTTCCCAGTAGAGTGGCAGCTGTTTCCCAGTAGAGTGGCTGTTTTAGTCACAAAGGGGTGGGGCAACTTCACATACATACCCATAGTTTTGGAATAGGATGTTACATAGGTGTGTTTTTTTGTTGTTGTTATAGCTATAGCAAGGTGCATTTTTTACACCAGTTTGTATTTTATCCCCGTGGTGGCATCTTGGGAAGTTGTCATTATAGGTAGCAAGAAGGCAAAGTGGGCAATATGTCACCCTTTCTTTGAGGCCAACATGTCAACAGAATGCCACATGTAAAGGCTAGATAAGAAATACTGTAAGACAGACATCAGCCATGTACCCCAACAGTCACTGGAGGTGACACTTTTACAGTAGGGAGTGACCATCAGTGTTGTGACAAACTTCTAAACCAAGACAAGAACATGAATCCAGGAGCAACAAGTGAAGTGACACGTTGATTTCAGATGGGGCAATAGGACATTAAATGTAACCTTTAATTTAACTGTTCTATCATAAGTGTTCAGTAGAGGCCAGAACTACAAATGGTGACATTATATTGTGACTGTTTGTAATGAGTATTTTCCAAGATGCCACAATGATAGGATGTAATACTTTTTTCTTTTCTTTTTTTTAATAATTGCAACAAAACACAACATAATTATCAAAGGAAGATGAATGTTTAACAACATTGCCTGATATGTGTCATGCAGCAAATCTGCTGCTCAGATAGGAACTGAACAAATCCATGAGGTGGATTTTTTTGCTCATACTGATCAGCTCCAGTGGGACGCTGGGAATCACTGACTGCTGAATCCTGGATAATGATTTTATTATTATTCCATTATTATTTAACGAGTGTGTTTCAGATGTCAGTAACAAATTGCATTACAGGAATGGAAATGTCAGAGGACACCAATACTCAGGAAACTTTTTTGGTTGCCGTCTGCTCAAGTAACTGATATTTTCCTGGGAGTCATTTTTGAGCAGCCGACATTAATATTCATACCTCATTACATCTTATGCAAGAACAGCTCTGCAGCTCTAAAAGGCGCAAGAAGCTATTTAAAAACAGAAACTCCGATTTGAAAACGTCAGATTTTCACCGAGACTCTTATACCAATAAAATCTAAAAGTACAAAAATATCTGACCTGTAGCAAAGCATGCAGAATATTTATAGTCAATGTATAAGAATCAAACAGGAAGAACAAAAACATAATATACAACATAAAAAGTTAAATTATGAAACAGCAATAACAGAGTATTAGAGTTAAATCATTTTAAAGAGAACATTAGAAAAATATATATATTTTGTGGACACACCAGAACTTATTTGCGCAGCAGCTGTTGCTACTATACCAGCAATTCCACAATAACGTACTTCTGGGATTCTAGGGAAACTACACTTTTTAAAGATTTATTTTAACTTATCACTTCAGGTTTTTTAAAAAAAATTAGTGTAAGCATGAGGCATAAGAAATTATTGTACAAATCATCCATGTGATATGCTCTGACATAGGACCATAATTCTATCAAGGAACAAAAATAAAGAAACTGCACCAAAAAAAAACCCCACTGCTGCAAGGTTTAAAAGGGATAAATATTTTGTGATTCAGACAGAGCATACCATCTTTTATCAAATTTGCTTTGTTTCATGATATTCTGTGTTGAAAAGATAACCAAGTAGGAAATAGTGCTGCTATCTAGTGCTCTTGCAAATGGATAACATTCTTGCAAAACTGCTGCCGTATAGTGCTCCAGAAATGGGCTGTCTCCTAAGCATATAGCCATGCTTTTCAACAAAAGATACAGAGAGAACAAATAAAAATTGATAATAGAAGTAAATTAGAAAGTTGTTTAAAATTGCATGCTCTATCTGAATCATGAAAGAAAAATTTAAAGTTTCATATCACTTTAACCCCTATCAGCACCAGCCTTGCTAACCATCAACAACCTTAAAGGGACAGTATACACTCATTTTCATATAACTGCATGTAATAGACACTGCTATAAAGAATAAGATGCACAGATACTGATATAAAAATCCAGTATAAAACTGTTTAAAAACTTACTTAGAAGCTGTCAGTTTGGCTCTGTTGAAAAGGTAGTTGGAAAGCCCACTGCAAGTGGCAAATAAGACACTCCCCCCCTCCCCCTTCTTTTGCATATGAAAAGACCCTTTACACAAACAGGAGCAAGCTGGAGAAGGTAGCTGACGGTATTCACATAAAACTTTGGGGCTTGGTTAGGAGTCTGAAAATCAGAGCAATGTTATTTAAAAATAAGCAAAATTATACATTTAAAAAAAAAAAAAAAAAAACTTTATGGGCTTTATAAATAGATCATCTACAAAACATTTATGCAAAGAAAATAACAGAATTTATGTTTACCTGATAAATTTCTTTCTCCTACGGTGTATCCGGTCCACGGCTTCATCCTTACTTGTGAAATATTCTCAATCCCCACAGGAAGTGGCAAAGAGAGCGCACAGCAAAAACTGTCCATATAGCTCCCCTCAGGCTCCGCCCCCCCCAGTCATTCGACCGACGGTTAGGAGAAAAAACATAATTTATGTAAGAACTTACCTGATAAATTCATTTCTTTCATATTAGCAAGAGTCCATGAGCTAGTGACGTATGGGATATACATTCCTACCAGGAGGGGCAAAGTTTCCCAAACCTCAAAATGCCTATAAATACACCCCTCACCACACCCACAAATCAGTTTAACGCATAGCCAAGAAGTGGGGTGATAAGAAAAAAGTGCGAAAGCATAAAAAATAAGGAATTGGAATAATTGTGCTTTATACAAAAAAATCATAACCACCACAAAAAGGGTGGGCTTCATGGACTCTTGCTAATATGAAAGAAATGAATTTATCAGGTAAGTTCTTACATAAATTATGTTTTCTTTCATGTAATTAGCAAGAGTCCATGAGCTAGTGATGTATGGGATAATGACTACCCAAGATGTGGATCTTCCACGCAAGAGTCACTAGAGAGGGAGGGATAAAATAAAGACAGCCAATTCCGCTGAAAATAATCCACACCCAAAATAAAGTTTAAATCTTATAATGAAAAAAACTGAAATTATAAGCAGAAGAATCAAATTGAAATAGCTGCCTGAAGTACTTTTCTACCAAAAACTGCTTCAGAAGAAGAAAACACATCAAAAAATGGTAGAATTTAGTAAAAGTATGCAAAGAAGACCAAGTTGCTGCTTTGCAAATCTGATCGACCAAAGCTTCATTCCTAAACGCCCAGGAAGTAGAAACTGACCTAGTAGAATGAGCTGTAATCCTTTGAGGCGGAGTTTTACCCGACTCGACATAGGCATGATGAATTAAAGATTTTAACCAAGATGCCAAAGAAATGGCAGAGGCCTTCTGACCATTCCTAGAACTGGAAAAAATAACAAATAGACTAGAAGTCTTTCGGAAATTCTTAGTAGCTTCAACATAATATTTCAAAGCTCTAACTACATCCAAAGAATGCAACGATCTTTCCTTAGAGTTCTTAGGATTAGGACACAATGAAGGAACCACAATTTCTCTACTAATGTTGTTAGAATTCACAACCTTAGGTAAAAATTTAAAAGAAGTTCGCAACACCGCCTTATCCTGATGAAAAATCAGAAAAGGAGACTCACAAGAAAGAGCAGATAATTCAGAAACTCTTCTAGCAGAAGAGATGGCCAAAAGAAACAAAACTTTCCAAGAAAGTAATTTAATGTCCAATGAATGCATAGGTTCAAACGGAGGAGCTTGAAGAGCTCCCAGAACCAAATTCAAACTCCAAGGAGGAGAAATTGACTTAATGACAGGTTTTATACGAACCAAAGCTTGTACAAAACAATGAATATCAGGAAGATTAGCAATCTTTCTGTGAAAAAGAACAGAAAGAGCAGAGATTTGTCCTTTCAAGGAACTTGCAGACAAACCTTTATCCAAACCATCCTGAAGAAACTGTAAAATTCTCAGAATTCTAAAAGAATGCCAGGAAAAATGATGAGAAAGACACCAAGAAATGTAAGTCTTCCAGACTCTATAATATATCTTCCTAGATACAGATTTACGAGCCTGTAACATAGTATTAATCACAGAGTCAGAGAAACCTCTTTGACTAAGAATCAAGCGTTCAATCTCCATACCTTTAAATTTAAGGATTTGAGATCCTGATGGAAAAAAGGACCTTGCGACAGAAGGTCTGGTCTTAACGGAAGAGTCCACGGCTGGCAAGAGGCCATCCGGACAAGATCTGCATACCAAAACCTGTGAGGCCATGCTGGAGCTACCAGCAGAACAAACGAGCATTCCTTCAGAATCTTGGAGATTACTCTTGGAAGAAGAACTAGAGGCGGAAAGATATAGGCAGGATGATACTTCCAAGGAAGTGACAATGCATCCACTGCTTCCGCTTGAGGATCCCTGGATCTGGACAGATACCTGGGAAGTTCCTTGTTTAGATGAGAAGCCATCAGATCTATTTCTGGAAGTCCCCACATTTGAACAATCTGAAGAAATACCTCTGGGTGAAGAGACCATTCGCCCGGATGTAACGTTTGGCGACTGAGATAATCCGCTTCCCAATTGTCTATACCTGGGATATGAACCGCAGAAACTAGACAGGAGCTGGATTCCGCCCAGATACTTCTTTCATAGCCAGAGGACTGTGAGTCCCTCCTTGATGATTGATGTATGCCACAGTTGTGACATTGTCTGTCTGAAAACAAATGAACAAATAAATTCCATTTTGAATAAATATGAAGATTTATCAGCATCAACCTCTGAGACAGAATCCTCTGAACCAGAGGAACCATTATCAGAATCAGAATGATGATGTTCATTTAAAAATTCATCTTAAAAATGAGAAGTTTTAAAAGACCTTTTACGTTTACTAGAAGGAGGAATAACAGACATAGCCTTCTTAATGGATTTAGAAACAAAATCTCTTATGTTAACAGGAACACTCTGAGTATTAGATGTTGATGGAACAACAACAGGTAATGTAACATTACTAAAGGAAATATTATCTGCATTAACAAGTTTGTCATGACATTCATTACAAACAACAGCTGGAGGAATAGATACCACAAGTTTACAGCAGATACACTTAACTTTGGTAGATCCAGCACCAGGCAGCGTTTTTCCAGAAGTATCTTCTGACTCAGTGTCAATCTGGGACATCTTGCAATATGTAATAGAAAAAACAACATATAAAGCAAAATTGATCAAATTCCTTAAATGACAGTTTCAGGAATGGGAAAAAATGCCAGTGAACAAGCTTCTAGCAACCAGAAGCAATAAATAATGAGACTTAAATAATGTGGAGACAATAGAGACGCCCACATTATTTGGCTCCTAAATGCTTTTGGCGCCAAAAATGACGCCGTATCCGGAACGCCGACACTTTTGGCGCAAAAACGTCAAAAAATTACTCAACTTCCGGCGACACGTATGACGCCGGAAACAGAAAAAAAAAATTGCGCCAAAAAAGTCAGCGCCAAAAATGACGCAATAAAATGAAGCATTTTCAGCCCCCGCGAGCCTAACAGCCCACAGGGAAAAAAAGTCAAATTTTAAGGTAAGAAAAAAATGATTGATTTATTCATATGCATTATCCCAAATATGAAACTGACTGTCTGAAATAAGGAACGTTGAACATCCTGAGTCAAGGCAAATAAATGTTTGAATACATATATTTAGAACTTTATATAAAAGTGCCCAACCATAGCTTAGAGCGTCACAGAAAATAAGACTTACTTACCCCAGGACACTCATCTACATGTAGTAGAAAGCCAAACCAGTATTGAAACGACAATCAGTAGAGGTAATGGTATATATAAGAGTATATCGTCGATCTGAAAAGGGAGGTAAGAGATGAATCTCTACGACCGATAACAGAGAACCTATGAAATAGACCCCGAAGAAGGAGATCATTGAATTCAAATAGGCAATACTCTCCTCACATCCCTCTGACATTCACTGCACGCTGAGAGGAAAACCGGGCTCCAACCTGCTGCTGAGCGCATATCAACGTAGAATCTAGCACAAACTTACTTCACCACCTCCATAGGAGGCAAAGTTTGTAAAAACTGATTTGTGGGTGTGGTGAGGGGTGTATTTATAGGCATTTTGAGGTTTGGGAAACTTTGCCCCTCCTGGTAGGAATGTATATCCCATACGTCACTAGCTCATGGACTCTTGCTAATTACATGAAAGAAAGGAGAACCATAGGGTGCAGTGGTGACTGTAGTTTACAAAAAAATTATTTAAACCTGACCAAAATGCCAGGGCGGGCCGTGGACCAGATACACCGTAGGAGAAAGAAATTTATCAGGTAAACATAAATTCTGTTTTCTCCTACATTGGTGTATCCGGTCCACGGCTACATCCTTACTTGTGGGAACCAATACCAAAGCTTTAGGACACGGATGAAGGGAGGGAACAAGTCAGGTAACCTAAACGGAAGGCACCACTGCTTGCAAAACCTTTCTCCCAAAAATAGCCTCCAAAGAAGCAAAAAGTATTGAATTTGTAAAATTTGGCAAACGTATGCAGTGAAGACCAAGTCGCTGTCTTACAAATCTGTTCAACAGAAGCCTCATTCTTGAAAGCCCATGTGGAAGCCACAGCTCTAGTAGAGTGAGCTGTAATTCGTTCAGGGGGCTGCCTTCCAGCAGTCTCATAAGCCAACCGGATGATGCTTTTTAGCCAGAAAGACAGAGAGGTCGCAGTCGCCTTTTGACCTCTCCTCTTGCCAGAATAGACGACAGACAAGGACGATGTTTGTCTGAAGTCTTTAGTTGCTTTTAGATAAAACTTCAAAGCACGAACCACATCAAGATTGTGTAACAGACGTTCCTTGTTAGAAACTGGATTAGGACACAGAGAAGGAACAACTATTTCCTGGTTGATATTCTTATTGGAAACCACTTTTGGAAGAAAACCAGGTTTGGTACGTAAAACAACCTTATCTGTATGAAAAACCAGATAGGGTGAATTACACTGCAAAGCAGACAATTCAGAAACTCTTCTAGCAGAAGAAATGGCTACTAAAAACAAAACTTTCCAAGATAGTAACTTAATATCTATGGAATGTAGAGGTTCAAACGGAACCCCTTGAAGAACTGAAAGAACTAAATTTAAACTCCATGGAGGAGCCACAGGTCTGTAGACAGGCTTGATTCTGACTAAAGCCTGTACAAACACCTGAATATCTGGCATGGCTGCCAGACGCTTGTGTAACAAAACAGACAGAGCAGATATCTGTCCTTTTAAGGAACTAGCTGATAGACCTTTCTCCAATCCTTCTTGGAGAAAAGATAGTATCCTTGGAATCCTAATCTTACTCCATGAGTAACCCTTGGATTCGCACCAGCAAAGATATTTCCGCCATATCTTATGGTAAATTTTCCTGGTGACAGGCTTTCTAGCCTGGATCAGAGTATCTATAACTGATTCCGAAAACCCACGCTTAGATAGAATCAAGCGTTCAATCTCTAAATGCTTTGAAAAGATTGCACACAAATTTTCAGACAAATTAACCCCTTAATGCCCAAACCGGAGCTAATAACAGCAATTAACCGGTTAAACACACTACAGTACTATGCCACAGCTTCCACTGTGGTCTTTACCTTCCTTAGGGATTATTTTAGTAGGAAATAAGCCTCTCTGGAGTCTTTTCTGATGCCTCTGGACTCCCCATGTGAAGCTGCATGAACTGCCTAGGCAAAACAACTGCGCAATTGAGGCGCGAAAATGAGGCCTCCTCCCTCTTCATTCCAGAGTGGAGGGGCCTTTCTGACTAGATTAGGTGTCCAAATAAGTGCCAGGTGCAAATAAAACCCCAAAAGTGTTTTAAAGTCTGAAAAAACACCTTAATTATAGTGAAAACATGCTAAAAAGCAATCGATTATGCCCACAAAAGTGTCAACTAGCATAGAGCCCTTAATATAAGCCATAATGGCTTACCTATCCCAGAGGGGATTGCCAACAGTCTTCTAGCATTACTAGGTCTTGTTAGAAAAATGACTGATCATACCTGAAGCAGTTAAGCCTGCAAACTGTTCCCCGAACTGAAGTTCTCTGGTTTCAACTGTCCTGCGTGGGAACAGCAATGGATTTTAGTTACTAGTTTTAGTGCTAAAATCATATTCCTCTCGGCAGAAATCTTCATCACTTTCTGCTGCAGAGTAAATAGTACAAGCCGGCACTATTTTAAAATAACAAACTCTTGATAGAAGAATAAAAAACTACAACTAAACACCACATACTCTTTACCACCCCCATGGAGATGCTACTAGTTAGAGAGGCAAAGAGAATGACTGGGGGGGCGGAGCCTGAGGGGAGCTATATGGACAGCTTTTGCTGTGTGCTCTCTTTGCCACTTCCTGTGGGGATTGAGAATATCCCACAAGTAAGGATGAAGCCGTGGACCGGATACACCAATGTAGGAGAAATGAGTGTATAATGGCCCTTTAACCAAGTAACTAGCCAGTAAGAAAAGAGGGTGGGTTAAATTCAGACATTGCACTCTCCCGCCTCAATTCTGATTAAATTTTTTTTTGTGGGGTTGAAGTTTAAGGAAAAACAAGGTTAGGGTTTTAAAATTAGGCATAGGCAAAATTTCAGTATTATAGCTGCAGGCAGCAGAATTCATTTAGTTTCGGCACTGAACATATCTGTACACAGAAATCTGTGGAAATCCAGATCATAGTGTGTCACACTTTTACAATGATGTATCCGGTGCCGAAATAAAACTAATGCTGCTGCCTGCAGCCATATTTGACATTAGTTTTGCAAACAAATGGCGAATCCTAAAATGTTGGGTACCAAGAATGAGTTCTCTGTTTGCAATCAAACAATCTATTGTCTATAGAATTCAAATTTGTACACAGTTCAATTTAGAGGGACTACACTGCTACACAGGATGATTTCAGAAGGTAGAGGACAAAAACCAAAGATATATAAGAATACACTGATATGAGTAGGTAAACATCATTTAATAAAGTGGGTACTTTCCACAAACTGAAAGTCACATGCATACTGTGTGCATACTATAATTAACAGAACATTGCCTCACATAACTTTACTATTAGTGTGCATAATATAATTATTAACAGAAAAATGCCTCACCTAACTTTACTATTAGACTGCATACTATAATTGACAGAACATTGCATCACATAACTTTACTATTAGTGTGCATATTATAATTATTAACAAAACATTGCCTCACATAACTTTACTATTAGTGTGCATATTATAATTATTAACAGAACATTGCCTCACATAACTTTACTATTAGACTGAATACTATAATTATTAACAGAACATTGCCTCACATAACTACTATTTGGAAACTACCAGCGGATCCTGCTAACAAATTAAATTAACAAAATCATTCCTTTTTGAGTGCACAGATTTATAATCATAAGACATTTTTTGATGTCCTATACCCTTTTAATATTTTAAATTGTGGCATTTACAAATAGGACGCACATATTTGCTTCAATATTTTTATAGAGAATATAAACTAAGCAATATAGCAAGAGTAAGTGTAATAATAGAATAACATTATGCAACCAAATATGTATTTCAATATTTTAAATAATGGTTTATAATTTCATTAGCATACAAATGCACAACTTATCCAGGGTGAAAATTCAATTACTCCAATTCTGATCTGTACAGCTGACACGGGAGAACAGATATTGTGTGGTACTATAAAGCACTGCACAGCAATCCAGTGAAGTAAAGAAGGTAGTGTAGGTCCAATATGGTGTAGGTCCAATAAAAAGCTATCAAGAGCCACATAACACTCCCCTCAGCCCTTCAGTCGGACACCCATGTTGTAGATAATCAAATATAAATAAAGAAGAATAAACTTACCAAGTTCATTGAGACTCTGTGCAGCTTTGGTAATCTCGCGACTTCCCCCTTGTAACTGTCCCTGAAGTCTCTTACTGAGATACAAGATGCGTATAATTCTCCTCAGCAAATCACACGCCGACTGTGTAAAAATAAAAAACATTAAAGATTGTATAATTATAACTCCTTTCAACAACAAAAACGTTTACTTGCATTTTTCTGCAATCAGTTCTCTGCATTGTTAGCATGTTAGATAATATTGGGTTTGCACCTATTCTATGCATTTCAATCTGCAGTGATTAATAAGCAGTTAGGCACCCTCACCTCAAGCTGCTGAACAGGAAGATAATAGGGAAGTGGCTGCTAAAACTTGTTGCTCGATAGGTAATGTCTGCTCTGTGTACACAGATCAATTTCAGGCTGTTACGTTGCATAACTTTGCTGCAAAACAATCGGACAGCTCCACCTACTGGCTATTTTAATTGGTGCACTTTGCTTTCCAAAGCTTTTCAATAGCAGTCACATGACTGAAAAAAAAAAGGTTGTTATTCTGAAACGGCGCAAATTGAACCGGCGTAAACCGAGGGCCACCTGTATTTCTTGCTGTGTGCACAATACATAGCTTTAACCTTGTGGAAGCTGAGCTTATATTATAATGTTTACTACTGTTCTAACTGAAGTAACTACAATAAGAAACAGCCTCATGTTTCAAAATAAACCTCTACAAGTCTTGCCAATGACTATAAATCTGAAGCAAGAAGAACACGCACAGAAATCAAATTCTTAGACCCAATTCTCCTTATTGAAACTGTAGCTCTGTAACGAAGAACCAAGAAAGATAACTATCAACCATTACTTAAATCCTCAATGTAATGTGGTAACTGCAGTATTTTCAGGACCTCAAAAATGATAACAATTAGGAAAAACAAAATTTATGCTTACCTGATAAATTAATTTCTCTTGTGGTGTATCCAGTCCACGGGTTCATCCATTACTTGTGGGATATTCTCCTTCCCAACAGGAAGCTGCAAGAGGACACCCACAGCAGAGCAGTCTATATAGCTCCTCCCCTAACTGCCACCCCCAGTCATTCGACCGAAGACAAGCAAGAAAAAAGGAGAAACTATAGGGTGCAGTGGTGACTGTAGTTAAAAATAAAAAACACCTGCCTAAAAATGACAGGACGGGCCGTGGACTGGATACACCACAAGAGAAATACATTTATCAGGTAAGCATAAATTTTGTTTTCTCTTGTAAAGGTGTATCCAGTCCACGGGTTCATCCATTACTTGTGGGATACCAATACCAAAGCTTTAGGACACGGATGAAGGGAGGGACAAGGCAGGCCCTTAAACGGAAGGCACCACTGCCTGTAAGACCTTTCTCCCAAAAATAGCCTCCGAAGAAGCAAAAGTATTGAATTTGTAGAATTTAGAAAAAGTATGAAGCGAAGACCAAGTCGCCGCCTTACAAATCTGTTCAACAGAGGCCTCATTTTTAAAAGCCCATGTGGAAGCTACCGCTCTAGTGGAATGAGCTGTAATTCTTTCAGGAGGCTGCTGGCCAGCAGTCTCATAAGCTAAGCCTATTATACTTCTTAGCCAAAAAGATAGAGAAGTTGCCGAAGCCTTTTGGCCTCTCCTCTGTCCAGAGTAGACAACAAACAAAGCAGATGTTTGACTAAAAATCCTTCGTAGCTTGTAAATAAAACTTTAAAGCACGAACCACATCAAGATTGTGTAAAAGACGTTCCTTCTTTGAGGAAGGATTAGGACATAATGAAGGAACAACAATCTCCTGATTGATATTCTTATTAGATACTACCTTAGGAAGAAACCCAGGTTTTGTACGCAAAACTACCTTATCTGCATGGAAAACCAGATAAGGAGAATCACACTGTAAAGCAGATAACTCCGAAACTCTTCGAACCGAGGAGATAGCTACTAAAAACAGAACTTTCCAAGATAAAAGTTTAATATCTATGGAATGCAGAGGTTCAAACGGAACCCCTTGAAGAACTTTAAGAACTAAATTTAAACTCCATGGGGGAGCAACAGGTTTAAACACAGGCTTAATTCTAATTAATTCTAAAGCCTGACAAAACGTCTGAACATCTGGAACCTCAGCCAGACGTTTGTGTAAAAGAATAGACAGAGCAGAGATCTGTCCCTTTAAGGAACTAGCAGACAATCCTTTCTCCAATCCCTCCTGGAGAAAGGATAATATTCTAGCAATCCTGACTTGGATTCACACCAATGAAGATACTTACACCATATCTTATGATAGATTTTCCTGGTGCCTGAATTAAGGTATCAATGACCAACTCGGAAAACCCCCGCTTTGATAGAATCAAGCGTTCAATCTCCAAGCAGTCAGACGCAGAGAAATTAGATTTGGATGTTTGAAAGGACCTTGAAGTAGAAGGTCCTGTCTCAGCGACAGAGTCCATGGTGGAAAGGATGACATGTCCACCATATCTGCATACCAAGTCCTGCGTGGCCAGGAGCTATCAAAATCACCGAAGCTCTCTCCTGCTTGATCTTGGCAATCAGACGAGGGAACAGAGGAAACGGTGGAAACACATAAGTAAGGCTGAGGGACCAGGGCGCTGCTAGAGCATCTATCAGCGCTGCCTTGGGATCCCTGGACCCGTAACAAGGAAGCTTGGCGTTCTGACGAGACGCCATGAGATCCAGTTCTGGTTTGCCCCATAGTTGAATCAACTGGGAAAATACCTCCGGATGGAGTTCTTACTCCCCCGGATGAAAAGTCTGCCTTAGAAAATCCGCCTCCCAGTTCTCTACTCCTGGGATATGGATAGCTGAGAGATGGCAAGAGTGAACCTCTGTCCAATAGAATTATCTTTGAAACCTCCAACATCGCCAGGGGGCTCTTTGTACCCCCCTGATGGTTGATATAGGCTACAGTCGTGATGTTGTCCGACTGAAATCTGATTAACCTGACCGCAGCTAGCTGAGGCCAAGCCTGAAGAGCATTGAATATCGCTCTTAGTTCCAGAATGTTTATCGGAAGGAGGGCTTCCTCCTGATTCCATGAACCCTGAGCCTTCAGGGAGTTCCAGACTGCGCCCCAGCCCAGAAGGCTGGCATCTGTCATCACTATAGTCCATTCTGGCCTACGGAAGCTCATTCCCCTGGACAGGTGGACCCGAGATAGCCACCAGAGAAGAGAATCTCTGGTCTCTTGATCCAGATTTAGCAGAGGGGACAAATCTGTGTAATCCCCATTCCACTGTTTGAGCATGCAAAGTTGCAGTGGTCTGAGATGTAGACGGGCAAACAGAACTATGTCCATTGCCGCTACCATTAAGCCGATTACTTCCATACACTGAGCCACTGACAGCTGAGAAGTGGAATAAAGAGCACGGCAGGAAGGTAGAAGCTTTGACAACCTGACCTCTGTCTATTTTCATCGTTCACCTTCCACCCGTGAGACCTCAGAAAGACAAGAACAATGTCCATATGGGACTTGGTGATTTGAAAAGTCGACGCCTGTATCAGAATGTCGTCTAGGTAAGGGGCCACCGCTATGCCCCGTGGCCTTAGAACCGCCAGTAGGGACCCTAGAACCTTTGTAAAGATTCTTGGTGCCGTGGCTAACCCGAAGGCAAGAGCCACGAACTGGTAATGCCTGTCTAGGAAGGCAAACCTGAGAAACCGATGATCATCTCTGTGTATCGGAATGTGGAGATAAGCATCCTTTAAATCCATGGTAGTCATATATTGACCCTCCTGGATCAAAGGTAGGATGGTTCGAATAGTCTCCATCTTGAAGGATGGGACCCTGAGAAATTTGTTTAGGATCTTGTGATCTAAGATTGGTCTGAAGGTTCCCTCTTTCTTGGGAACTATAAACAGATTTGAATAGAATCCTTGCCCCTGTTCCTCCCTTGGAACTGGGTGGATCACTCTCATGACCAGAAGGTCTTGAACACAAAGTAAGAATGCCTCTCTCTTTATCTGGTTTTCAGATAATAGTGAGAGATGAAATATCCCTTTTGGAGATGAGGCTTTGAAATCCAGAAGATATCCCTGGGAAACAATCTCCAGAGCTCAGGGATCCTGGACGTCTCTTGCCCAAGCCTGGGCGAAGAGAGAAAGTCTGCCCCCAACTAGATCCGGTCCAGGATCGGGGGCTACTCCTTCATGCTGTCTTAGAGGCAGCAGCAGGCTTTTTGGCCTGCTTTCCCTTGCTCCAAGCCTGGCTAGGTCTCCAGACTGGCTTGGACTGGGCAGAATTTCCTTCTTGTTTTGTAGTAGAGGAAGTTGAAGCTGCACCACTCTTGAAGTTCCGAAAGGAACGAAAATTAGTCTGTTTGGTCTTTAATTTGTTGGACCTATCCTGGGGAAGGGCGTGGCCTTTCCCTCCAGTAATATCAGAAATGATCTCCTTCAGTCCAGGCCCGAATAGGGTCTGCCCCTTGAAGGGAATGTTGAGAAGCTTAGACTTTGAAGTAACGTCAGCTGACCAGGATTTAAGCCATAGCGCCCTACACGCCTGAATGGCAAAACCTGAATTCTTAGCCGTTAGCTTAGTTAAATGAAACACGGTGTAAGAAATAAATGAATTGGCTAACCTAAGAGCTTTAAGCCTGTCTAGGATATCATCCAACGGGGTCTCCACGTGAAGAGCCTCTTCAAGAGACTCGAACCAGAAAGCCGCAGCAGCAGTGACTGGGGCAATGCATGCAAGAGGCTGGAGATTAAAACCTTGTTGTATAAAGATTTTCTTAAGGAAACCCTCTAATTTTTTACCAATTGGATCTAGGAAAGCACAACTGTCCTCGACGGGGATAGTTGTACGCTTAGCTAGGGTAGATACTGCTCCCTCCACCTTAGGGACCGTCTGCCACGAGTCCCGTGTAGCGGCATCTATGGGAAACATCTTTTTAAAAGCAGGAGGGGGAGAGAACGGTACACCTGGTCTATCCCATTCCTTCGTAATAATTTCTGAAAACCTCTTAGGGATTGGAAAAACATCAGTGTTTGTCCATGTTACACAATTTCTCTGGGACTACAATGGTGTCACAGTCATCCAGAGTTGCTAAAACCTCCCTGAGCAACAAGCGGAGGTGTTCAAGCTTAAATTTAAATGCTGTCATTTCAGAGTCAGACTGGAGTAACGCCTTCCCTGAATCAGAAATGTCACCCACAGATAGAAGCTCTCCTGCTTCGGCTTCTGTACATTGTGAGGGTATATCAGACATAGCTACTAAAGTGTCAGAAAGCTCTGTATAAGAGACTAAAGCAGCATTGCGCCCACTTGCAAATGGATGATTAACCCCTTAGGCTCCAAAAAGGATTAGAAAAACGGAAAAACCGTTAACAGTCAAACTGCCACAGCTCCGCTGTGGCCCTACCTGCCCTTAAACACGATTTTTTTGCAGGAAAAACACCCTCTTATAGTGGTCCTAGATGCCAGAGGACTCCTTCAGGGAAGCTGGATGTCTCAGACTGAAAATGAAAATAGGCCCCTCCCACCATGACCTGAAAGTCAGGGGGCCTTTTTTAGGAGTGATCTAACAAGCCATGTGGAAAATTAGGCCCCAAAAAAAGATTTATCACCCTCAGAGAAAAAACATTTTTACTTCTAAAACATGCAAACGTTTTTACACTAAGTAATAAGAGTATTGACATGTATATTACCATTTTTTACAAGCATGATCCCAGTTACTGTAAAATCACTGTATCAGGCTTACCTCAAATATACCAGGCACTGTCAGCATTTTCTAGACCTTATCTCTCTAGAAAAAAATATACTGAACATACCTCAAAGCAGGCAATCTGCAGACCGTCCCCCCAACTGAAGTTTTCTTTCCATACTCTTCAGTTATGTGTGACAACAGCAATGGACCTTAGTTACAAACCGCTAAGATCATCAAACCTCCAGGCAGAATTCTTCTTCCAATTTCTCCCTGAGAGTAAAAACAGTACAACGACGGTACCGTTTAAAAATAACAAACTTTTGATTGAAGGTAAAAAACTATACTAATTCACCACATCTCTCTTGATACTTCCTTTCTTGTCGAGAGCTGCAAGAGAATGACTGGGGGTGGCAGTTAGGGGAGGAGCTATATACACAGCTCTGCTGTGGGTGTCCTCTTGCAGCTTCCTGTTGGGAAGGAGAATATCCCACAAGTAATGGATGAACCCGTGGACTGGATACACCTTTACAAGAGAAATAAGTTCAATCATGTATACAGTTATTGTATTAATCGTATAAGTGAAAATGTGATGTACTAGATTCATTTAATATATATGTCAGAATAACCAGGACATTAAGCATACAGATTCTGGCTCCATGTGAACAATATTGCCTGTGAGTCAATGATCTGGAGAGAGAGATGGGGGGATATTTGGATCTTTCAAGACATTCACTTGACCTTTAAAATTCAAACCCAAGACAATTAAAATGCTTGAGAACTGAATAGATAAAAAGTAGCATGGATGTTAAAGGCAGTGGGAATTTTAAAGGGCCTTCAAGTGGATATTCTGCTAGGCTTTTTCCCAATGGAATTGACAAAGATAAATAATCAATTTTTAGTTTGCATCTCAAGAGGTTTAGATTCAGCCTGTGGTATTATTCCAATTAGGAATAATCCTTGGACAACTAAAACTGCAGTGCAGAAGCATAAATTTGTCTTTTTCCGTTGTTTAATATTGAGTAGTGGACTAGTAACTATTCTCCCTTTACTAATAAAGCAAAGTATTTATTTATTTTAAAATCACTAATTACCAATTGGAACAATATAGGTGAAAACCATTAAAATACAAAGTTTACTCAGTAAATGGAAGCACTAACTAACGGACTCCACTGGGTTATCAACCAGATTTAAAGGGACAGTCAAGTCCAAAAAAAACTTTTATGATTCAAATAGGGCATGTAATTTCAAACAACTTTCCAATTTACTTTTATCACCGATTTTGCTTTATTCTCTAGGTATTCTTAGTTGAAAGCTAAACCTAGGAGGTTCATATGCTAATTTCTTAGACCTTGAAGGCTGCCTCTAATCTAAATGCATTTTGATCGTTTTTCACCACTAGAGGGCATTACTTCAAGTGTTTCATATAGATAACATTGAGCTCATGCATGTGAATTTATCATGGAGTCCGCTCTGATTGGCTAAAATGCAAGTCTGTCAAAAGAACTGAAATAAGGGGGCAGTCTGCTGAGGCTTAGATACAAGGTAATTACAGAGGTAAAATGTGTATAATTATAACTGTGTTGGTTATGCAAAACTGGGGAATTGGTAATTAAGGGATTATCTGTCTTTTAAAAAAACAAAAACTCTGGTGTTGACTGTCCCTTTAATACTATGTTAAGACTGTTCAGATCGCATATATTAATAATAAGTTGGCAGGGACCTTAGAGGCTGCAACAGAGCAATACTATTTTGAATATTAATGTTGCGGATGATGGAGATAATTATAAAGTAGCAGGATCTAATATAAAAGCCTAAGTAAAATTTTAATATCCATCTATCTAGATTATATCTCTATCTATATATCTATCTTCCCGTTTCCACACTATTTTAATTCTGGCTTTTATCTGCGTTTGGTCATTTTTCCCATCCTTTTGGAGGAATAATATGATCTGAAATCATGACATGAATATAAATTTACCAATTTGAAATAATTTGATTGATACTTGTTTACAAAAACATGACTGATTCATGAAAGAAACCTTCAAATATATCAAGTGACTTAATAAAGTAGAAGCTGAAAGCATTTTCCACAAATAACAAAACAAGTGGTCACAATCTAAAGTTAGAGGGTAGCAGATTCAGGAGAAATGTGAGGAAGCATTTATTTACAGAAAGAGTGGTGGATTTATGGAATAAACTTCCATTTGAGGTGGTAAACACAAAGACTGTAAAGGAAATAAAAAATACCTGAGACGTGCATACGGCTATCCTAAGAAAACCGTAACGCAATATTGGTATGTTATCTACCTTCAAATTCTATGTTTTTATTTGTGTGAGATACAATAAAAACATTAAGCAGGTATAATTTCTGGTTTTGTTCTGCACTGCACCTGATTACACAAAACTTTTATTCATTTTTACTTACCTAACGTATCCCTCGCAATGCTAATGGTATTCTATTCTAATGTATCAATAATAATGTATTGCAGGGGAAGGCTTCTTCTGATAATTGATAAATGTCACACACATGTAGTCGAATTTTAAAGGGACATTAAAATGAAAAAAAATTGTACGTTCCAATTTATTAATTTTTCTACTAGCCCCCCTGTATAGCCACAGAGAACTGCTGGTCCCAACGAGATACAGTAGCTAAGCCAATGTGAAGCAACAGTTGCACTGTTGGGTCTAAAGCAGTATTTAAAAGGAAAGTGTATTCAGGCAAGCATAGCTTTTTTTTGTACACATTTTAGTTACTTGGCCAAATATTGCAAAGGACACATTTTTTGCACACACTGCTCAAAACAATTACAGGGAGCATACAGTGCACACAGAGCGTGGTGGGCGCTGCTCATTGCCACACGTGGCGAAGAAGCCTACATTGAAGAAGCATGCGTTTAGACAATGAGTCTAACCGTGTTTAGCAAGGGCAACAAAATGTACTTAGTTTTGCTAATAATCCCCTCACGTGTGTGGTATACGGATGTATAAAAAAGGGATATACCCATCTGACAAAGGGTTTGTTTTCAGCTATATTATAAAAATGGGGGTCACAAATTTTCCAATGTAACAAAAACCTGGTGACAAAAAGTTTAAGAGGCTCTGATATAGAGGAACAGAAAGTCCTGTTTATCAGATTTCATACATTTTTTACAAATTGAGCAATCTCAGAATTCCTTGATCTAAAAGCAAGAAGAGGAACAACTTCTTTCAAATCATGACCATCAACATTGTCATTATTATGGGACAATAAACTTTAAATATGAAATGTGGCAGTGTCATTTATTTTCTCTATTTAAAGGGACAGTAAAGTCATAATTAGAAATTCATTATTCAGACAGAACATACAATTTTAAACAACTTTTCCATTTACTTCTATTATTCAATTTGCTTCCTTCTCTTGCTATCCTTTGCTGAAAGGTTTATCTAGGTAAGCTCAGGAGCAGCAAAGATCCTAGGTAGATATATCTACTGATTGTAACCAGTAGTGCATTGCTGCTCTTTAAACAAATGATACCAAGAGAATGAAAAAAATGTGATAATAGAAGTAAACTGGAAAGTTGTGTAAAATTGTATGCTCTGCCTAAATTATGAAAGAAGAAAAAACAGAATTTATGCTTACCTGATAAATTACTTTCTCCAACGGTGTGTCCGGTCCACGGCGTCATCCTTACTTGTGGGAATATCTCTTCCCCAACAGGAAATGGCAAAGAGTCCCAGCAAAGCTGTCCATATGGTCCCTCCTAGGCTCCGCCCACCCCAGTCATTCGACCGACGGACAGGAGGAAAAAAACAGGAGAAACTATAGGGTGCCGTGGTGACTGTAGTTAGAGAAAATAATTCATCAAACCTGATTAAAAAACAAGGGCGGGCCGTGGACCGAACACACCGTTGGAGAAAGTAATTTATCAGGTAAGCATAAATTCTGTTTTCTCCAACATTGGTGTGTCCGGCCCACGGCGTCATCCTTACTTGTGGGAACCAATACCAAAGCTTTAGGACACGGATGAAGGGAGGGAGCAAATCAGGTTACCTAAACAGAAGGCACCACGGCTTGCAAAACATTTCTCCCAAAAATAGCCTCTGAAGAAGCAAAAGTATCAAATTTGTAAAATTTGGCAAAAGTGTGCAGTGAAAACCAAGTCGCTGCCTTACATATCTGATCAACAGAAGCCTCGTTCTTGAAGGCCCATGTGGAAGCCACAGCCCTAGTGGAGTGAGCTGTGATTCTTTCTGGAGGTTGCCGTCCGGCAGTCTCGTAAGCCAATCGAATGATGCTTTTAAGCCAAAAAGAGAGGTAGAAGTCGCTTTTTGACCTCTCCTTTTACCAGAATAGACGACAAACAGAGAAGAAGTTTGTCTGAACTCTTTTGTAGCTTCTAAATAGAATTTTAGAGCACGGACTACGTCTAAATTGTGTAACAAACGTTCCTTCTTTGAAAATGGATTCGGACACAAAGAAGGAACAACTATCTCCTGGTTAATATTTTTGTTAGAAACAACCTTTGGAAAAAAAACAGGCTTAGTACGCAAAACAACCTTATCTGCATGGAACACCAGATAGGGCGGAGAACACTGCAAAGCAGATAACTCAGAAACTCTTCTAGCAGAAGAAATAGCAACCAAAAACAAAACTTTCCAAGATAACAACTTAATATCTATGGAATGTAGAGGGTCAAACGGAACCCCTTGAAGAACTGAAAGAACTAGATTTAAACTCCAGGGAGGAGTCAAAGGTCTGTAAACAGGCTTGATCCTAACCAGAGCCTGAACAAATGCTTGAACATCTGGCACAGCTGCCAGTCGTTTGTGTAATAAGACAGATAAAGCAGAAATCTGTCCCTTTAGAGAACTCGCTGATAATCCTTTATCCAAACCCTCTTGTAGAAAGGAAAGGATCTTAGGGATTTTGATCTTATTCCATAAGAATCCCTTGGATTCACAACAGCAGATATATCTTTTCCCTATTTTATGGTAAATTTTTCTAGTTAGCGGTTTTCTGGCTTGAACTAGAGTATCTATCACAGAATCTGAAAACCCACGCTTTGATAGAATCAAGCGTTCAATTTCCAAGCCGTCAGCTGGAGGGAGACCAGATTTGGATGTTCGAATGGACCCTGTACAAGAAGATCCTGTCTCAAAGGTAGCTTCCATGGTGGCACCGATGACATATTCACCAGGTCTGCATACCAAGTCCTGCGTGGCCACGCAGGAGCTATCAAGATCACAGAGGCCCTCCCCTGCTTGATCCTGGCTACCAGCCTGGGAATGAGAGGAAACGGTGGAAACACATAGGCTAGGTTGAAGGTCAAAGGCGCTACTAGTGCATCCACTAGAGTCGCCCTGGGATCCCTGGATCTGGACCCGTAGCAAGGAACCTTGAAGTTCTGACGAGACGCCATCAGATCCATATCTGGAATGCCCCATAATTGAGTCAAATGGGCAAAGATCTCCGGGTGGAGTTCCCACTCCCCCGGATGGAATGTCTGACGACTCCGATAATCCGCCTCCCAGTTTTCCACACCTGGGATGTGGATCGCAGATAGGTGGCAGGAGTGATCCTCTGCCCATTTTATTATTTTGGTCACTTCTTTCATCGCCAGGGAACTCCTTGTTCCCCCCTGATGATTGATATAAGCAACAGTCGTCATGTTGTCCGATTTTAATCTTATGAATCTAGCCTTTGCTAGTTGAGGTCAAGCCCTGAGAGCATTGAATATCGCTCTCAGTTCCAGAATGTTTATCGGGAGAAGAGACTCTTCCCGAGACCATAGTCTCTGAGCTTTCAGAGATTTCCAGACAGCGCCCCAGCCCACTAGACTGGCGTCGGTCGTGACGATGACCCATTCTGGTCTGCGGAAGCTCATTCCCTGGGACAGGTGGTCCAGGGTTAGCCACCAACGGAGTGAGTCTCTGGTCTTCTGATCTACTTGAATCACTGGAGACAAGTCTGTATAGTCCCCATTCCACTGTTTCAGCATGCACAGTTGTAATGGTCTTAGATGAATTCGCGCAAAAAGGAACTATGTCCATTGCTGCAACCATCAATCCTACTACTTCCATGCACTGAGCTACGGAAGGACGAGGAATAGAATGAAGAACTTGACAAGCGTTTAGAAGTTTTGACTTTCTGACTTCTGTCAGGAAAATCCTCATTTCTAAGGAATCTATTATTGTTCCCAAGAAGGGAACTCTTGTCGACGGAGACAGGGAACTTTTTTCTATGTTCACCTTCCATCCGTGAGATCTGAGAAAGGCCAGAACGATGTCTGTGTGAGCCTTTGCCTTTGAAAGAGACGACGCTTGTATTAGAATGTCGTCCAAGTACGGTACTACTGCAATGCCCCTTGGTCTTAGAACCGCTAGAAGGGATCCGAGTACCTTTGTGAAAATCCTTGGAGCAGTGGCTAACCCGAATGGGAGGGCCACAAACTGGTAATGTTTGTCCAGAAAGGCGAACCTTAGGAACTGATGATGATCTTTGTAGATAGGAATATGTAGATACGCATCCTTTAGATCCATGGTAGTCATAAATTGACCTTCCTGGATTGTGGGTAGAATCGTTCGAATGGTTTCCATTTTGAACGATGGTACTCTGAGAAATTTGTTTAGGATCTTTAAATCTAGAATTGGTCTGAAAGTTCCCTCTTTTTTGGGAACTACAAACAGATTTGAGTAAAATCCCATTCCTTGTTCCGCCGTTGGAACTGGGTGTATCACTCCCATCTTTAACAAGTCTTCTACACAATGTAAGAATGCCTGTCTCTTTATTTGGTTTGAGGATAAGTGAGACATGTAAAACCTTCCCCTTGGGGGTAGTTCCTTGAATTCCAGAAGATAACCCTGAGAAACTATTTCTAGTGTCCAGGGATCCTGAACATCTCTTGCCCAAGCCTGAGCGAAGAGAGAGTCTCTGCCCCCTACTAGATCCGGTCCCGGATCGGGGGCTACTCCTTCATGCTGTTTTGTTAGCAGCAGCAGGCTTCTTGGCCTGCTTACCCTTGTTCCAGCCTTGCGTCGGTTTCCAGGCTGGTTTGGTTTGAGAGGCATTACCCTCTTGTTTAGAGGATGCAGAGTTAGAGGCCGGTCCATTCCTGAAATTGCGAAAGGAACGAAAATTAGACTTATTCTTGGCTTTGAAAGGCCTATCTTGTGGGACGGCATGGCCCTTTCCCCCAGTGATGTCTGAAATAATCTCTCAATTCTGGCCCAAAGAGAGTCTTACCCTTGAAGGGGATATTAAGTAATTTTGTCTTGGAAGATACATCCGCTGACCAAGACTTTAGCCAAAACGCTCTGCGCGCCACAATTGCAAACCCTGAATTTTTCGCCGCTAATCTAGCTAGTTGCAAAGTGGCATCTAAAATAAAAGAATTAGCCAACTTGAGTGCGTGAACTCTGTCCATAACCTCCTCATACGGAGTCTCTCTACTGAGCGACTTTTCTAGTTCCTCGAACCAGAACCACGCTGCTGTAGTGACAGGAACAATGCACGAAATGGGTTGCAGGAGGTAACCTTGCTGTACAAAAATCTTTTTAAGCAAACCCTCCAATTTTTTATCCATAGGATCTTTGAAAGCACAATTATCCTCGATAGGAATAGTAGTGCGCTTGTTTAAAGTAGAAACTGCCCCCTCGACCTTAGGGACTGTCTGCCATAAGTCCTTTCTGGGGTCGACCATAGGAAATAATTTCTTAAATATAGGAGGGGGGACAAAAGGTATGCCGGGCTTCTCCCACTCCTTATTCACTACAGGGAGTGCAGAATTATTAGGCAAATGAGTATTTTGACCACATCATCCTCTTTATGCATGTTGTCTTACTCCAAGCTGTATAGGCTCGAAAGCCTACTACCAATTAAGCATATTAGGTGATGTGCATCTCTGTAATGAGAAGGGGTGTGGTCTAATGACATCAACACCCTATATCAGGTGTGCATAATTATTAGGCAGCTTCCTTTCCTTTGGCAAAATGGGTCAAAAGAAGGACTTGACAGGCTCAGAAAAGTCAAAAATAGTGAGATATCTTGCAGAGGGATGCAGCACTCTTAAAATTGCAAAGCTTCTGAAGCGTGATCATCGAACAATCAAGCGTTTCATTCAAAATAGTCAACAGGGTCGCAAGAAGCGTGTGGAAAAACCAAGTCGCAAAATAACTGCCCATGAACTGAGAAAAGTCAAGCGTGCAGCTGCCAAGATGCCACTTGCCACCAGTTTGGCCATATTTCAGAGCTGCAACATCACTGGAGTGCCCAAAAGCACAAGGTGTGCAATACTCAGAGACATGGCCAAGGTAAGAAAGGCTGAAAGACGACCACCACTGAACAAGACACACAAGCTGAAATATCAAGACTGGGCCAAGAAATATCTCAAGACTGATTTTTCTAAGGTTTTATGGACTGATGAAATGAGAGTGAGTCTTGATGGGCCAGATGGATGGGCCCGTGGCTGGATTGGTAAAGGGCAGAGAGCTCCAGTCCGACTAAGACGCCAGCAAGGTGGAGGTGGAGTACTAGTTTGGGCTGGTATCATCAAAGATGAGCTTGTGGGGCCTTTTCGGGTTGAGGATGGAGTCAAGCTCAACTCCCAGTCCTACTGCCAGTTTCTGGAAGACACCTTCTTCAAGCAGTGGTACAGGAAGAAGTCTGCATCCTTCAAGAAAAACATGATTTTCATGCAGGACAATGCTCCATCACACGCGTCCAAGTACTCCACAGTGTGGCTGGCAAGAAAGGGTATAAAAGAAGAAAATCTAATGACATGGCCTCCTTGTTCACCTGATCTGAACCCCATTGAGAACCTGTGGTCCATCATCAAATGTGAGATTTACAACGAGGGAAAACAGTACACCTCTCTGAACAGTGTCTGAGAGGCTGTGGTTGCTGCTGCACGCAATGTTGATGGTGAACAGATCAAAACACTGACAGAATCCATGGATGGCAGGCTTTTGAGTGTCCTTGCAAAGAAAGGTGGCTATATTGGTCACTGATTTGTTTTTGTTTTGTTTTTGAATGTCAGAAATGTATATTTGTGAATGTTGAGATGTTATATTGGTTTCACTGGTAAAAATAAATAATTGAAATGGGTATATATTTGTTTTTTGTTAAGTTGCCTAATAATTATGCACAGTAATAGTCACCTGAACACACAGATATCCCCCTAAAATAGCTATAACTAAAAACAAACTAAAAACTACTTCCAAAACTATTCAGCTTTGATATTAATGAGTTTTTTGGGTTCATTGAGAACATGGTTGTTGTTCAATAATAAAATTAATCCTCAAAAATACAACTTGCCTAATAATTCTGCACTCCCTGTATATCCGCCACCCGCTTGGGTATAGGAAAAGTGTCAGGGTGCACCGGAACCTCTAGGAACTTGTCCATCTTGCATAATTTTTCTGGAATGACCAGGTTGTCACAATCATCCAGAGTAGATAACACCTCCTTAAGCAGTGCGCTGGGATGCTCTAATTTAAATTTAAATGTCACAACATCAGGTTCTGCTTGTTGAGAAATTTTACCTGAATCTGAAATTTCCCCATCCGACAAAACCTCCCTCATGACCCCTTCAGATTGGTGTGAGGGTATGACAGAGCAATTATCATAAACACACTCCTGCTCTACAGTGTTTAAAACAGAGCAATCAAACTTTCTCTGATATGCAGGCATTTTGGATAAAATATTTGCTATGGAGTTATCCATTACTGCCGTTAATTGTTGCATAGTAATAAGCATTGGCGCGCTAGAAGTACTAGGGGCCTCCTGCGTGGGCAAAACTGGTGTAGACACAGAAGGAGATGATGTAGAACTATGTCTACTTCCTTCATCTGATGAATCATCTTGGGCAACTTTACTATCTGTGGCAATACTGTCCTTACTTTGTTTGGACGCTATGGCACAATTATCACACAATTTTGAAGGGGGACACACATTGATCTTCAAACATATAGAACATAGCTTATCTGAAGGTGCAGACATGTTAAACAGGCTTAAACTTGTCAAAAAAGTACAAAAACCGTTTTAAAACAAAACCGTTACTGTCTCTTTAAACTTTAAACAGTGCACACTTTATTACTGAATATGTGAAAAAGTATGAAGGAATTGTTCAAAATGTACCAAATTTTCACCACAGTGTCTTAAAGCATTCAAAGTATTGCACACCAATTTTCAGAGCTTTAACCCTTAAAATAAAGAAACCGGAGCCGGTTACAGTTTTAACCCCTCTACAGTCCCAGCTACAGCCTTTGCTGCGACTTTACCAAACCCAGGGGGGAATACGATACCAGATGAAGCCTTCTAGGAACTTTTCCAACTACTTTCAGATCCTCACACATGCATCTGCATGCCTTGCTCTCAAAAGTAACTGCGCATTAATGGCGCGAAAATGAGGCTCAGCCTACAACTGGGAAGGCCCTTCCTGACTGGAAAGGTGTCTAACACAGTGCCTGACGTTAAAAAACGTTCCCCAAGCTTATAAGTGTGAATTACAAGCATAAACATGTATAAAATGCCCAAATAAAGCAATTGATTTTGCCCATAAAAGTGTCTACCAGTTTTATAGCCCATATTAAGCCCTTTATTCTGTTTGAGACTAAGAAAATGGCTTACTGGTCCCCATGAGGGGAAATGACAGCCTTCCAGCATTACACAGTCTTGTTAGAAATATGGCTAGTCATACCTTAAGCAGAAAAGTTTGCTAACTGTTTCCCCCAACTGAAGTTACTTCATCTCAACAGTCCTATGTGGAAACAGCAAACGATTTTAGTTACTGTCTGCTAAAATCATCTTCCTCTCACAAACAGAACTCTTCATCTTTTTCTGTTTCAGAGTAAATAGTACATACCAGCACTATTTTAAAATAACAAACTCTTGATAGTAGAATTAAAAAACTACAACTAAACACCACATACTCTTAACCATCTCCGTGGAGATGTTGCCTGTGCAACGGCAAAGAGAATGACTGCGGTGGGCGGAGCCTAGGAGGGACTATATGGACAGCTTTGCTGGGTCTCTTTGCCATTTCCTGTTGGGGAAGAGATATCCCCACAAGGATGACGCCGTGGACCGGACACACCAATGTTGGAGAAATTGGGTTTCATGTCTCTTTAAGTGCAATCTTTCCTATATCTTTAATGTTGTTGATAACCTCTGTTTACCAGTACTTAACCTTGCACCCATTCACCCTGTTTGTTTTTTAAATATAACTTTACTAAAGCCAGGCAGTACAGACAATTATAAGGCATACCACCCTCTTCTACAGCTTTAAAAGTTGTGCTTTGAAGTACATCAATTAAAGGACCAGTAAACAGAGTAGATTTGCATAATTAACAAATGCAAGATAACAAGACAATACAATAGCCCTTACTCTGAATTTCAAATAAGTAGTGGGGTTTTTCTAACAAATTTCAAAGTTATGTCTATTTCTACTCCCCCTGTACCATGTGATAGCAATCAGCCAATCACAAATGCATATACGTATAGTCTGAATTCTTGCACATGCTCAGTAGGAGCTGGTGACTCAAAAAGTGTACAAAAGATTGTGCACAATTTTTTTAATGGAAGTAAATCGGAAGGTTGTGTAAAATTACATGCTGTATCTGAATCATGAAAATTTAATTTGACCTGAGTGTCCCTTTAACCAATGGTTAAACATTAGGATAAAGCAATTAACCACTTCCATGCGTAGGATGTCACGTTGTCCTGCTCCCTGCAGAAGCAGCTCAGAAGACAACAATGTGTCATCATTTAATTAACTCTGCAAATCCTCATTAGTATAGTGGAAGAATGAGTAAAGACCAAAAGGTCACACATGATAAGAAACTGCCCATTGTGACAGGTAATTCCTTATCAATAGAATTGATGCTGGGGGGGGGGGCATCTTCTGGAAACAGTATTATTTACTAACATAAACTGCAAGATAGTGCAAAATGACAACAATAATACTTTTCTTTATTTTTTTTTACAAATTTTTAAGATTAAGTTATTTTAAAGAATAACAGAGGGAGCCAATCAATATCTAAATCTACTAAATAAGAATAAGACATTTAGTAAAAAAATGGAAATCAAGAAAGTGCACAGTATAACATAATTCATTTCTCATTTAACTTACTTATCAATTAAAGGTTGAAAGGATATTGCCATCCCCCAGCCGATACAAATATTTAAAATCCTCATCATAAAATGAGAGGACAGTGTCAAGTAATAATAATAATAATAATAATAATATCCATCTTTGGCACAGGCATCCATGTAATGTAAGTCTAGTCCAAACCAATTTACAAACTAAACTGCATCACATTTGTAGGGCTTAAAGTAAAAAACTACGTCACGTCTCAGCGTCCTCACAGAAGAGTAGCGCAGAAGACCGCCACGGCTCTGTCAGTTTGAGCATCCCATCAGCTTTCTGTGCTCCTTGAAGTAAATATAGAATGTTTGAACATTCAGGATCAAGTGACAATTGCTGAGCAAGACTAGATAACCAAAAATTAGAGACAGCAGCTCCGTAAGCAATAGATATGGCTGGTCTAATAATATAGCCAGTATGTAAATAGGCCCTTCGTAGATAAGATTCAAGTTTCCTATCTAAACAATCTTTAAAAGAAGTACTATCTTCCAAAGGAATAGAAGTACATTTAGCAAGAGTGGAAAGAGCCCCATCAACCTTGGGGACTGTTTCCCAGAAATCTAAATTAGCATTAGGTAGAGGATATAGTTTTTTAAACCTTGAAGAAGGATTTAAGGGACACTCGGGTTAAATTAAATTTTCATGATTCAGATACAGCATGTAATTATAAACAACTTTCCAATTTACTTCCATTAAAAAAAATGTGCACAGTCTTTTATATTTACAATTTTTGAGTCACCAGATCCTACTGAGCATGTGCAAGAATTCACAGACTATACGTGTATGCATTTGTGATTGGCTGATTGCTATCACATGGTACAAAGGGGAGTGGAAATATACATAACTTTGAAATTTGTTATAAAAAAAAAGAATCCTCGTCATTAAAAGATATCTCAGTGGGGGCGGAGTCAGCCACGAACCAGCATGGCTGCAATTGTGTAGAGCTCCGTGCAGACTTCCCCTGGAGATTCGAAAATATGAAGTGCAGAGCAGTGTAACAGGTCATCAAGACCCTTGGATGCATAACAGGAACCGGAGAGTATAAAACTGTAAAGCCGGAAAGACAATTGCAGCAACAGCACTCCACTATCACTCCGGGATCATTATGCACGGAGCAGGGAAGCGCCATATTGGCCCCATGTGACCGCAACACACACGGTGTTGGAGGACAGGTCTGCAAAGTAAATAGGCTGGAAAGATAACGGAGAGTGCCATAAGTGACCAGCAACATCGCATACCCTCATCTGGATACCGACTGCGCTGATGGCGAAGGGGTGAGATAAAAGAATGTTAACAATTAAGCGCTCAGTATACCCCAGTGTTTATGGACTCGTTTGCATAACGGTTATGTAAATTTAAATGTAATACTTTCAGCAGAGCAGCAATAAGTGGTACCTTGCTCACACATATTACCTTCATTGTCAGTTTTGGCAAACACTAAGCTGAAAGCAGCGTGAACTCTGTAAAAAGCACAGTTACCATAATTGGAGCCAAAGAAGGCTCGCACCACACATTTGCAGATGCGCACATTAGCAGGGCCTGAGTTGTACCACGAGGCGCACATTTAGCAAAGCTCCTCTTTATTACCACCAGTGTGCCCAGAATAGTCTCATTTGATTAGCAGAGACAGCAGACAGATGAAATAAACCCTGCTAGCACCTGTTTCCTTTAAAAATATACTACCTGGAGGATTGAGATGGCTTCTAAACGCCTCACTAAGGGGGAAAAGACAAGCAAATCAAATCTGACAACCTCTACTAAGCTGAATGCCTATTTTAAGACATTAGAAACAGATGCATCTATGCATCCTAGTTCCCCTCATTCCAATTCCAGTTCTCATGAAGAGGAAAATGATAATGTGCTATCTGACACAACACTTCCTTTGACCAGAGCAGATTTATTGTCCCTTCCATCTAAAGAGGACTTTGCAGCCTTTATGAGCCAAGTGAGCCAAATAATAAAAGAAAGTTTAACAGAAGTCAAAAAAGATATTTTGGATTTGGGGAATAGGGTGCTCCAGCTGGAAGAGCATGCGGAGGAGATTTCTGAACCAATTAACCTACACGACATGCAGATCCAACAGCAGACCAAAGAAATAATACAGCTGCAATCACAAATAGAGGATCTTGACAACCGCGGTAGGCGCCAAAACTTGAGGATCAGAGGCGTCTCCGAAAATATAGTAGCCACGGCGCTACCACAATATCTCCAGGGACTTTTTCGCTCCCTTCTTGACAGCGAAGAAGATGCTGAGATACCCTTAGATAGGTTGCACAGAGCGCTAAAACCTAAGCCTCCTGCTGCAGCACCGCCGAGGGACATAATCCTGTGTTGCCATTACTTCAAAGACAAAGAAAAGATATTAGCTGCAGCTAGGAAAAAAGCTCCTATCAATAAAGATGGTGACAAAATCCAAGTTTTTGCAGACCTAAGCCCATTAACTCTATCTAGAAGGAGGGATACCAGATTTCTCACCACGCACTTACAAGAAAATAATATCTCGTATCGCTGGGGATTCCCCTTTGCTATAAGAGTTATTAAAGATAACAAAGAATACACATATAGGGACTTGGAAGACCTTAACACTTTCTGCTCACAACTAAACATCCCTATACCGAAAAACATACCTCCAGAGGCAGAACAATCAAGCTCCAGGCAAATGATGGACCATCTACCATCGAGACCCCAGCGACAGAGATGGACTACAGTAAATAAGAAACGCAAAACAACTGCCACTGTTTCTAACCAACAACCTGCTCTTTCTACCGAACCACCTTGAAGTCTAACCCAGCTTCATGGAATACCACAGTATTTATAACCAAGACCACTAAACTATGAGACCTTACCAGCAGCCGTTAAGGCAGACATGGACACAAAGGCCAAATGGCCCTGACGTAAAGTATTGTATTATACAGTATTATATTTGAAAAAAAAAAAAAAAAAAAAAAAAAAAAAAAATAATAAAAAAAAAAAAAAAAAAAAAAAAAAAAAAGTATAAGTATGTATAATGTTGCTATTCTATTATATATTTAGTTACACTGAGAGCCTCTGCCCCATTTGGAGAGGCTCTGTGATTGTAAGTTTCAACTATGAATCTCTAGGGGATTTATATAGGCAGTGTTCTACTGCTTATTCTCCCCCCTACATTAGATTGTCAGGGAAGGGGTTCTAAACCTCAAGCCTGACTCCAGTTATGTTAGTAAATAACTGTTACTTGATTAATATTGTTTGTTTTATGTGTTCTTATTTTAATGTTATGCTGTTTACTCTTTACAGTTCTTGTACAAGATCAGGCTTTATCCTCTGGTTGGCGCATCTCTTAGAAGGTAACATTGGTATGCAGACTCTCTATCGGCATCTTACTCTGATACTTAGTAGTGAAAGGTCCTTTCTACAGTTCATGAGGCTACACTCGGGTAAGACATTTACACACATTGCATTCCTACAACCCATCCCATGATAAGGTTATGGCTTCCAATACTATACTGATAACTTCACAAAACACTAAAGGCCTAAATTCACCTACAAAAAGGTCAGTAGCCCTACATTGGTTTGCAAGGCAGAAAAGCTCAATAGTTTTTGTTCAGGAAACGCACTTCCCCAAAGTGAACGAGCCCAAATTTTCCAACAAGGATTACCCAATAGGCTATTTCAATTCCCATGAAAAGAAAAAAAAAAACGGAGTGGGCATTCTTTTTCACCACTCTTTACCCTTTAAACTACTAAACACTACTTCAGATAATGAGGGAAGAATCTTAATACTGGTTGGTCTCATTCATAATAGACCAGTTACACTGATTAACGTCTATGCTCCCAACACACGCAGAAATAGTTTCTTTAACAAGCTGAAATCTCTGATAAAAGAAACACGAAAAGGCATAGTTGTTTTGGGAGGCGACCTAAATACTATTTTAGACCCCACTCTAGATACGACATCCTCCAACACTAAAACATCCCTACGCTCTCCTAACTCAGTATATAACTGTATACGACATTTGGGTTTAGTGGATGCTTGGCGAACACAACATCCCACGCAGCGTAATTTTACCTTCTTTTCCCACCCTTGGTCTACATATTCTAGAATAGACCAATTATACCTTGACCAGTCCAGCCTTTCGCTACTGATAGACACAGACATTATACCTACCACTTGGTCAGATCATTCCATGATCTCCCTAAAACTAAACTGGCCAGACGCTCCAGTACACCCATTCATATGGAGACTAGACTCATATCTCTTGCACAATCCCCTAACGACACAAAAATTGACTTCCTCTCTACAAGATTACTTCGCACATAACATGATACCGGAGACCCACCCTCTTTATGTTTGGGAAGCTCATAAAGCAGTTCTCCGAGGAGAATGTATTAAGCACAAGGCATTTCTCAAGAAATCACATGATTCCGCCCTATCCTCTCTGACTGCTAAATTACATACACTTGAGTTACAACACAAACAGTCCCCGACAGACCGCTCTATTCGGACTACACTGACGGCAACTAGAAAAGAACTGAATACATTGCTTTACTTGGATGCACAAAGGAGGGCCTTTCAGCTTAGGAAAAAATATTTTTACGAGGGCAATCGTCCAGGTAGGATTCTGGCTAACACCCTTAAAGACAGAGAAACACACACTCACATCCATAAATTAAGGACTCAGCAGGGAGATCATATTTATGATAGTAAGGCAATAGCCACTCATTTTCGAGAATTTTACCACCAGTTGTATAACTTAGAAAATAATACTACCTCAGAACAGGAACGAGACATGACAGAATACATAGAACTAGCTGAACTAAACAAATTGTCTCAACAACAATCAGCAGACCTAGACCGACCCATAACCCTGTCAGAAGTTTTGAAAGCCATTGCTGACCTCCCAGTAGGAAAGAGTCCCGGCCCTGACGGATTTACCAATTTATATTACAAGACTTTCAAGGATACTCTAGCCCCCCACCTTTTGAACCTTTTTCTTTCCCTAGATGAGGGCTCTCAATTATCGACAGAATCTCAATCCGCCCATATATCGGTAATTCTTAAACCTGAAAAACCTCCAGAAGACCCGGCTAGTTACCGCCCTATTTCACTCCTTAATACAGATTTAAAGATATTGGGGAAAATTTTAGCAAACCGTGTAAATTTGGTCATTAGAGATATAATACACACGGACCAGGTAGGCTTTGTCCCTGGACGAGAAGCTAGGGATAACACCCTTAGAGCCCTATCCCTTATGGAACATGTCAAATACCACAATATCGAGTCAGTGCTGATAGCTATAGATGCTGAAAAAGCATTTGACCGGACTAACTGGCAATTTCTAGCAAAAACATTAGAAAATATGAGATTTGGACCCAAAACGATTAATAGAATTTTTAGTTTATATACGCACCCGAGTGCCAAAGTAAGAGTTAATGGTACACTATCGGCCCCATTTCCAATACACAACGGAACACGACAGGGATGCCCCTTGTCCCCAACCTTATTTATTCTAATGATGGAGGTCTTTGCATCCCATATAAGAAGAAATCAAAATGTAAAGGGGATTTCATTTGGCCGACAGGAATATAAAATAGCGATGTACGCTGATGACGTACTTTTTTCAGTAACATCCCCCCTCGAGACAATCCCAGTGATACTCACAGAGCTAGACAATTTCGGGAAATTTTCTAATTTCCTTGTTAATAAGCAGAAGTCCGAAATACTCAATATTACACTCCCTAAACCGAAATTTGTAGCTTTATCTAAAATATGCCCACTTAGGTTGAAAACAGACTCAATTAAGTATTTAGGAATACACATCTCCCCCAATAAGCCGATATTATTTGATAAAAACTACAACCTGCTTCTCCATAACACACAACGTGATCTTAAAACATGGGCAAACAAACCCCTGTCTTGGTGGGGGCGAATACAGGCCATAAAAATGACTACATTACCTAGGGTTCTCTATATCCTGCAGGCATTACCACTCCATCTTCCAAGATGGTACATATCACGACTTCAAAGTAGCATAAACATGTTTGTGTGGGGTAGATGTAGACCCAGAATCAACAGGGACACAATGTATAGACCAACTCTCTATGGAGGACTAGGTCTTCCCAAAATAGAAGAGTATTATCTAGCAGTGACTCTGCAGAGAGTCCTGGACTGGCACAGGAAGGAAGAACATAAGGCATGGGTAACGATAGACTCACACATACTTAAAGCACCTATGGTATATGCACTTTGTTGGGTACCGAATGATCTCAGACCACCTCAATGTCAGCAACTTGATATACATCAGCAGTTTTTTAGGAATTGGGATCATATAATCACCACTAGGCCACATATCTCCACCAGACGAACCCCTCTATTCCCTATAGCTTTAAATGCTGAAATGGTTGGGGGATTTGACAAAAGTTACAAAAGACTTAGTGAATGGGACTACACAATTCCATTATGTAATTTCACGGAGGCAGGCAAACTACTGGAGAGAGACAAATTAACTGGTATAGCAGATGGGAGATTCACTAAATGGCTAAAATATGCCCAACTACAACATTACATACACACATCCCCATTCAAATCTGACCTCCTGAGACAACTCACCCCGTTTGAACGATTATGCCATGATGGGGTAACTCCAAAAGGTACACTTTCGACATCACGTAAGATTCTAATTCACAACCTCCACTCCACTCCTCCATCTTACACCGCAAAATGGAACGCAGATTTCACTGAAAACTTGGACCAAAGCGTATGGGAGCGGATCTTTAGGTCCGTTAAAAAATCCTCGACATCTCCAAAGATATTAGAAGTAAACTTTAAAATACTCCTACGGTGGTATCTGACCCCGTCAAGATTGCATAGCATATACCCAAACACCTCCAGTTCTTGCTGGCGGGGCTGTGGTGAGCGTGGTAGCCTGCTTCATATGTGGTGGAGCTGTGATAGAATACGCCCTCTATGGTTAGCAATAGAATCTCATTATAAACAGCTTATCTCAACTGAATTCACATTGAACCCTAGCATAGCCTTGATTAACAATCTACCTAAGATAGCGTGCCAGTTAAAATTATTGAACTTGCAGATAGGCCTTAATAGCGCAAGAAAATTGATAGCGCGGCTATGGAAAAAACCTGTCACCATTACTAAAGGTATGTGGATGGATGAAGTGGAGGAACAATTCTCCTTAGAACAGTATGGCTACCTTTGCCGTAATAAGCTAGAACTCTTTTTGAATGCACGGTTCATATGGGAGGAGTCCCTTATAAACCCAGTTACGCGGCCTGTGTAACACCTTTAAAGTATACACCACATCTCAGATTGAACAAAGGCTGGTATGAATATAACACTTCCTGGGGAGATAGATAGAGAAGGGGGTGATTGGTAGTCTCTACTCTGTAAGCGAAATTAATCAAAACTAGCTTCCTACCAGAATTTCAATGGACCAGATTCAGCGATGGAGAGTCTGTTTTAGAGAGTGCCATTTACAAACCAGAGGATACCCTACAATGTTGAACTGTTTGTTTCCTTAAGTTCGTTTTTTTTTTTTTTCTTGTTTGTTTCTATGTACCAATGAAGAAGGTATTAACAATATAATTTTGTGGAACTTTGATGATACCTGGCCTGGTATACAACCAACACTTCTGGACATTTAAGTATAAATCCCAGGTCGAAAATAGGTCTCGACTTGCCATTCAGACTTATCATTGAAATTGACTTTATCTCTAATCAGAAAATTGTTACCTTCATATGCCAATGTATTTGTACAACTTTGAAACTTTTGTTATCAATAAAAATAATAAATAAAAAAAAAAAAAAAAAAAAAAAAAAAAGATATCTCAGTATTTACCCTCAGTATTTAGTTGATCAGTACATATATTACTAGTATAAGGTAAAATATGAGCTGAACTTTGCTGTTTATTTGAAGGCGGTAGAGCAGTTAGGGTCTTCCCTAAGGCGGTAGTAATAAACTTTTTCATTGCTGGGGGTACGCCATCTGCATCCATCTGTGAATGAGAAACAGTAGTTGCATTTGTACACATAGAAACATTAGATTGATCAGTATGCAATCTAAGGCACATGGCATGCATGTTTGTTTTTGGGGAAAAAAAACCTTGGTGCAATAATCTTGTTAGAGGTGCACACCATACTGTGCGAAAAGATGAAGTTGCCTACCATGACATAAAAGAGAGCGACAAGGCGAGCGCACTCATGTGCAAAAAGGCATTTTAGACTGCCGGTTTATATGGGACGTTGCCCTGAAGTAGGAGTACGATCTTAAAGTAATTCTCCACTATATGAAAACTATACTGCTCCCCTTACTATTATAGTAACCATGTGTTTTATGGCAAATTTAGATAAAAAAAAACATGTCCCTCTTATTTAGCAGAGTTATGCAGTTTTAAAAAATATTCCATATTTATGTCTTGTGAGTTTTGTAACTATAAATATGGTGGTAAAAAAACATAAAAGGGGAAAAATAGAACCTGTCCCTGGGTCTCTATATAGGATATACATAGTAAGAATTTTTAAATAAGAAATACCCAATCCATAGCTTGAGTGTCCACATAAGATTAAAAATTATACTTACCTTTTTTAGACACTCGTCCACTGATAGCAGACAGCCAAAACAGTACTGAAACATATCAGCAGAGGTCATGAAATAGGAGTATAATGTCAATCTGTAAAGGGAGGTAGAAGATGAATACGGCAACCAAATTTCTAGAGAGTCTATGAAGAGATTTCCCGTGAGGAAAAAACATGGTGTCATGAGGCAGTACTCTCTTCCATTTCCCTCTGACAAGCACTGTACTCTGAGGGGAACCGGGCTTCAGTATGCTCTGAAGCGCCTTTTACTGAACAAATCAAGCACATCATGCTTCAACCACCTCCTAAGGAGACAAAGTTTTAAAAACTGGAGGTATGTGTGAGGTGGGTAGGGTATTTATAGGCGTTTGAGGTTTTGGAAAGTTTGCCTCCTCCTGGTAGGAATGTATATCCCATACGTAACAGTTCATGGACTCTCACCACCTATATGAAAGAAAGTATGGTAGATGAAATTAGCAGCACTAGTAGTCAGTCTCAGTATACGCACTACTTAAAGTGGCATGTTGTATTCCTATAAGTGAATTACCTGACTGCACCATTCTGTAAATTTCTAGAAGCAGTAGCTCGAACAATGAAAAAGAGCCAAGCAAGGAAGTGCCATGTATCACCACCATTAGAGCCATCTCCAGACCACAGTTTTAGCGAACTCATTCTCCAAGTATGATACTTTAAATCTGCTGGACTTTCTACTCAATCAACTCTTTACGTTCTTCCTCAGAGGTCAGAAAGAGAGCTCACCCCTATCCTGAGATTGGAGTGTTCGCTGAGGAGGGAACAGCAAGGTATCTCTTCATCCCTATGCAGACTTTAACTTAGACTCACCTCTAGCAACCTTTCACCATCTCCACAACAGAGCTCAAAAGCAGCCAATATCGCTTTAGCGCACACAAACACAGGCTCCATTAGAGCAGCAGCCAGTAGTACATTGCTGCTTCAGCCTATATAGGTATGCTTTCCAGCAAAGGATACTAAAAGAACAAAGCAAATAAAATAATGGAAGTAAATTGTAGAGTTGTTTAAAACTGCATGCTTTATCTGAATCTGATAATTTGGGGTTTTACGTTCCTTTAAAATATTTAGTGAACAACACCAAAAGTTGGCAATGGAACAACTTGGGAAGCAGGATGACATAGTCATCAAGCAAGCGGATAAGGGGTCTCAATAGTGGTGATGGGGAGAGAAAAATATGTTGAAGAAGCCTTGAGGCAGTTGACAGACACCCAGGTTTACCAGAAGCTCAGATTTAATCCCACTGAGCGATTTGGGATTGAGCTGAGATATCTTTTGGATGATGGGTTGATTAAGGGAATCATTGACCAGGAGACTTTTGAGTATTTGATGGTATCAAAACCAGTTATACCAATTTTCCATCACCTCCCCAAGGTCCATAAGACCTTGGTGGGGGTGAAGGGCAGACATATTGTCTCAGGTATAGGGTCACTCTTTGAGAAACTTTCAGGTTGGATTGAGTCCCTTCTACAACCTGTTATACATCTTTTGCCATCCTATTTAAAGGATACCACACATCTTATCAGGGCAATGGAAAGTATCAAATGGGAGGGGAACTATACATGGTTGACGGTGGATGTGGTTGGCCTCTATTCGGCCATTCCTCATGAACATGGCATTGAAGCCGTTGGGTATATGCTAAGACATTTTAGCAATTACCATGAGGAATTGATCAAATTTGTGATAGAGGCCCTTACATTCCTTTTAACACACAACTATTTTCGTTTTGAACGTACCTTTTCTCCAGAGACGTGGGACAGCGATGGGGGCCAAGTTTGCCCCATCATACGCCAACCTTTTTATGGGTTGGTGGGAGCTGTCCCACGTCTTTGGAGATAATAACCCATTTAGAGATAAGATCAGATCATATAAGCGCTTTATAGATTATCTCCTCTTTATCTGGGTTGGTAAAACTGCTGAAGTACAGGATTTTCTTACCTACCTCAATTCTAATAGAGTGGGTTTGGAATTCACTGCCCAGACAGAGACAAATACAATGCCTTACTTGGATGTAGAACTTAGGGGGAATGCCTCCAGTGGTGAAGTTTCTACTTCCCTATATCGCAAACCGATCACATCCAACTCCTTACTCCATGCTAGGAGCAACCATCCCCGTCATACGGGGTTTGGGGTGGCCAAGGGGCAGTTCATGAGAATAAGGCGGAACTGCTCCTTGGAAGAAGATTTTGTGAAAGAGAGCGAAACACTTAAGTGTCTCCTAGCGGAGAGAGGCTACTTACAAAAAACCATTAATAGAGCCCAATTGGAAGTAACTAGAATGGATAGGAGTGAGATATTGAGGGGCAATACCAGACAAAAGAGGGGTTATGATTCAAGTAGACCAACTCTGGTCACCACCTATAGCCCACAGTTTAAGGAAATTACTGACATTGTTAGTAAGCCTCTACATATTTTGACAGCTGAGGATAGTTTGAAGGATTATGTGTCCAAGGGTTGTAACTTTGTATCTAAAAGAGCATGCACGATTGGTAACTTGGTCGCACCAAGTGTACTAAGAGAGAAAGATAGGGCCACAAGTAGTTGGCTTAGTGTGAAAGGGCACTTTAAATGCCATTTCACAAAATGCATAGCTTGCCAATATAGTAGGGTTACATCCACCTTTCAGTCTGCAACAATGATTCGGGTGTTTAATTTGGCAAATTGTACGAATTGTAGAACCCCTTTTGTAGTATATTTGGTAGATTGCACTCAATGTAATGGGCAGTATATAGGATGTACCACTAGGGAGGTTCGCTCCAGAATCAGAGAGCATCTGAATGACATCTCCCATGATAAAGACAGCTCGGGCCTTTCACAACATTTTATTTCTGTACATGGGGGCGATGTTACTTCATTCTCATGGCAGGTAATAGAATGTGTTCAAAACCCCCCAAGAAGGGGTGACAGGGCAGCACGTGGATCTTCAAAATGAAGTCGAGAAGACCAGATGGCTTCAATATAGAGGGGGATGTGATAAATTTTTGGAGGAAGTAGCAGTTCAGTGATTTTAACAACTTCCTGGGGTTCCCTATTCTAACTAGTATTGCAGAGTTTAATTATGAATAAAATATATGCACTGGTTGAGGGAAGGATAACCTAAAATCTAGTGACTTTAATTAAGTGAATATTGTAGGACCGACATTAGTTTGGTTGATTGGATATTGTTCCCATAAAATTATTTAGGGCACTGGATATGAGTGTAACTACATACCTATAAAGCATTAAATATGCTCACGGTGTATATATATATATATATATATATATATATACACAACTTTAACAGATAAGTCCAGCACCTTTCTTAATGCTATTTTTTCAGCATTTTTTCAGCAACCTTTTTTCAAATTCCAGCAGTGCACGATCACTGAGTGGGTCTGCCAGCCCACATTTATGGATATGGAAAAAGCAAGATAGCGTCAGCACTTCTTCATATAAAATTTTACTTTATTGAGGTTTCAGACAAAGGTAAAAACAGCGACGTTTCGAGTCAACACAGACCCTTAGTCATGCAAACTTTGATTGCATGACTAAGGGTCTGTGTTGACTCGAAACGTCGCTGTTTTTACCTTTGTCTGAAACCTCAATAAAGTAAAATTTTATATGAAGAAGTGCTGACGCTATCTTGCTTTTTCCATATATATATATATATATATATATATATAAATTATAGTGTGAACATTCTCACATATTTCATTTAGAAACTTAAAAGGAGTACATATGTTAGGATAATACCCATGACACAGCAGCTGTTAATTGAACTAGATGGGGTTAATTCTATCTTTCTGATGAACCAATAGGAATAGATGTTCAGGCTTAAGAGGCAGGAAGTAGGGCTAGCTGGTCATGTTCATGATTAAGGATTTGACCGAAACATGTAGGACAGACTGGTTCCTGAAAATGTGCTGTCTATCTTTTTGCTTTTAAAACCCTGTTGCCTTTTATGGATACTTTAGGACTGTATAATAACTGCTAAAATAACAAGAAACCCCAAATTGTTCTTTCATGATTTAGATATAAATTTAGAATATATTTTTTATTTCTATTATAAAATGTACTTTTTTCTCTTGATATCCTTTGTTGAAAAAGTAGGTAGGTGGGTTCAGAAGTTAGCATGTATCTGCAGCACTATACGGCAGCAGTTCTATAATAATGTGATCCATTTGCAAGAATACTTGAAGACAGCAGTGTTTACGGTCATGTAGAGTTCCAGACACGTGCACGCTATCTTCCAATGTATGCTCTTTAACAAATAATACCAAGAGAATGAAGCAAATTTGATACTAGAAGTAAATTGGAAACTGTATTCTTTGTTTGAATCACCAAAAACATTTTGGGTTTCATGTCCCTTTAATGCTTGATAGAGTTTAACTGCAAGTTCCTGCTATAATGGTTGATATACTAAAAACAAAACAAAGCGTATTTGATAAGTGCACAAAGCGTATTTGTATGTGCTGCTACCCCTGTCTCACATTACAGCAATAAAGATGATTACTGTGTGCTTCCATGTTGGCACATTATCGGTTTTCTTCCTCAGAGACGTACAAAGTGGCCTCAGCCAAGAGACAAGAATGATAATTCCTTAAATTCTGTGACACATATTACAAATGTAATACTGCAGACTATTTATCTTCTATGGAAGAAAATAAAATGTGTATTTTAAAAGGAACGGTGAAGTCAAAATTGAATTTTCAGGATTTAGATTTAACATGTAATTTTAAACAACTTTCCAATGTAAATATATTATCAACTTTGCTTTGTTCCCTTTGTATCCTTTGTTAAAGAGTAAACCTAGACAGGATCATAAGGGTTCAATAGTGTGCACGTCTTTAGAACTATATGGCAGCAGTGTTTCATATCATTGTTTGTAGCATGTTATACACACTGCTGCCATAGCGTCTAAAAGACACATGCACGCTCCTGAGCTCCTATGAGTCTACCTAGATTAGCTTAACAAAGGATACCAAGAGAACAAAGAAAATTTAATGACGGAAGTAAATTGAAAAGTTTATTAAAAAAAGTAGATTCTATCTAAACCAAGAAAATGTCATTTTGACTGTGTCTTTAATACATAAATAAGAGAACATAACTCACCTGTAGACGAGCCAGCTGTGCGGTTCGAGACACAATTTTGTTATAAGGATCAACAATTTTTGCTCTAATTCTGTGAAGAAAAATGGAAGCAAAAAGAATTGTGAAACTGTCACACAAAAGCTGTATAAATAGGACAGATATTCTGCATGCAGCTTACCTATCAATTGCGCTTTGCAAGGCTCCAATTCTAGTCTGCATCATCTGGAGAACACCTGCACAAAAAGCAGAAGAAAATGAGACGGCGCAAAACAGAAACAGATGCAAATAAGGAATTAACACTAACCCTGCTACTGATTATTTGGTCTATGCAGGACCTGTTGCTAATTTGCCATATGCTTTTCAATGGTTATGTAAAGTGAGTACCTGGACTTGTCTGACCGGTTTCATAGAATGATTTAGATATATATCAGAGCGCCAACCGTAGAAGGCAGGGTCTAAGTACACCAAAAATTACTTCACAAATGTATTTCAGTGTATTTGTTACAACACCATTAAAATAATAATAAACGGTAAATTTTCCAACAATGTGTGTGTGTCTTGTTATACAATGAGACCAGTATTAATGGAGCCCGATATTGTACTTAAACAGCATTGAACAAACAATTTATTAAAAAAAAGACAAACAATTGGTTAAAAAATCACAATCCTTAGGATCTTCAGAATCTTAAAAACAAATCTCTATTTGGAGGTTAAAAACAATCTTAATGTCCCTCATGGATCCATGTTAACAGTCTAATAATGATTCCAACCATTCATTGGAGCTGATACATTCAATATTGGAGCTTTTTAACACAAATAACTGCCTTTAGGCAGATTTAAAGCTTCTAATGGTCTGTAAAAAACTCCTTAAATCAAAGCATTAGGTGGGATAGTCAGTATAACACAAACAATACCTTTTACAGGTTAAGTGGATGGGGAACAGAGTGTGGTAATTTCTCAATAGCACCTTACACTCATAATCAATCCGGATTAACTGAATGAAATCACCCTAAAACCGGATCCTAGATCCTTGTGCAGCGAAATGGAACACAAATCAACAAATGTTAAAAACTTGTGATATTCTGGTGTCTCCTAAAAATCAATCCTCAAGTGTCTCCTAAAAAACAATACACAATACGCAACCTGCTTTGGAAATTCTTCCAAAAACTTGATAAAAGAATATTTCTCAAAAAACGTTTAAAAAGAACAAAGACATGTGATATAGTGAAAAAATATAGAAAAAATGTGAAAAGATATATATTGCAGTAAAAAACAGTCTGGTGATCGATCCTCAATTCAGTGCTAATCCATAAAAATAAAAAATATAATAAAATATATAAAACCAATAGACCTGTAAAGTGTCAGACTGATCCAATTCAGGATGAGTCGGTGCGGTGTGAAAGTCAAAGAGTTTAGATTTGAAAAATGTTAAGTTCTAAGTAACCTCACGGTCCTATGTATGCAAGATCTTCCAGACAACCCTGGGTCCCTTTGCCCTCAAGCGTGCGGTCCCTCAGCCTTTTCAAGCCTTTGTCCCTCTGCTTGCTAGCTCATGGTCCCTCTGCCGAAAAAAATATATGATAGTGTAAATTGCTTCAAATAAGTGAATAATATGAAATAAACCTTACCAGCCAACGCGTTTCGGTCGAATAATGACCTTTCTCAAGACTGGTTTTCTCTATCTGACAGGGGATTTAAATACCCTGTTACTTGTGACCTTTCCATGATACCGGAAATGCTTCTTTAAAACCTCCATGTCTTTTAATATTGTGTTTTACTCTAATTCTCCTATAGTCATACAGTTCCTACTTTAGGAGTCAATATGGTCCCGGTGTTACTTATAACTTCATACCATTATATCAAATAGTCATTTTACGGCTATTTGCTAACCCGGTTTTTGTCCATTCCCATTGGTTATTCTATGTAATTTCTCTAATTGGCTACCTTTAGGGGTGTGCGACGAATGGGTTTCCTTATTGGATGCTTTCATAAGGTGTGTGTGCTAATACTTCCCTATGATTGGTCTATGTTCAAACTTCATTATGGTTTGTTCTGATGTCGCTATAGGGGAGATCCGACCTTTATTTATCTGTGTTAGCTGTTTTTCTTAGTTTCCGTGAGATCTCTACAGTGCATGTATACTACATCCTGGGATATCTGACCCTTGTCAGTAGCTACCCAATTTAATCCCTTTTCTTTAGGTCTTTGGGGTTGATTTACGTCACTTCTAGATTATACTGGCACTAGGGGTTTCTCCAAACCATTTTTTAACATAAAATTTATGCTTCGGTTTCGTCTGATTGTGTGATTGTCACTACAGAGAGAAGTCTTTTTGGTTTACCAAAAATACATGAATTAATAATGGTTAACATTTTTATTCTTCTAATTGGTTGTAGTATATAATGGCTCAGTTTACCATTGTCAGCAGTATATTCGACACCTTATTTACCAATATAGAAGTTGATTTTTAGGACAATTTTATATCTATATCATAGCGGATGTCCCTAGAATTTTGTAAGAGTTTTATAATATTCAATATAATAGTGTTATAAATATTCTTCAACAAGGGGGGGTCTTTGAGGGGGTCCTCCCGCTAACTCTGCCCGAAATAATTTTTCATTTAGAGTTATTTGGTATTAGCCTTAAGTCCTTATATGATGTATCATGTTCATGCCTAAAGTGGACCTTTTTTACATTCCAAATATTTAATACATTTAAATCTAACGGATATTTCAGTGGTTGTTTCCCATAACTCTTGTCAATTTTAAAGAGTTTCCTATGAAGTTATCCTTGTGTAAACTTTTTAGAATATCTTTAATGTGGCCTTTTCTTCACCACTCTTCCTTGTTTCCTAGCGGGTTTGATCGGTCAATTTTGCCTCTCTAAACTTTTCTGGGATGATGTTAACCTTTTATTTCTTTATGATGTAGGGTTACCTCCTACTTTTCTAACGATCTGAGTATCTAATATTGTCTATATTTCTTTGAGACATTCCAAAATTGTGACTGTAAGTATCACAATTTGTTAACCTTATCATATAGGTATCAGTTATAGGGCAGTTAAGTAAGTGATTGGATATAATTGGGTCTAACATAAAGGGAAGAGAGAGAGATTTCCACTCCTAATTATGTATTGATTCTAATACATAAAATTTTTGAGCTACTGATACCAATACTCAAAAGTGGACTATGTAGAGTTTCTAAGCCAAACTTCTGTAGTGTGTGTGGTAACATGGACATATCTTCTTGAATCTTGTCGTGAACTCTTTGAATTCATGGAAGATGTTTCATCTATGAGAGTCAAACTGAGTGTGTTTAGGGGTCCTTAAATTATCGGTTAATAAATCTATGGGAGTGTTTATTGTTATTTTGCATTGGATGAAGTGTGATTAGGGGTCAGTCATTTTCCAGATTTTTGTGTTATTTCTCCTGAGATTCCTTTCCACCATATAGGATAAGTGTGGTTTAAAATGAATCGCTGGATAGGGTCTTTGAGGTAGGGGGGTTTAGGATTTAGGTTGGTCTATCCAAAAAAAAAATTACAGTTACGGTTTGACCGTTCTCAGTTCAAGTTTAGGAGATGGGCCAGATCCTCTTTGTTATTCAACCCTCTTGGGTATAGGCAGTCCATATAAAATATCCATTTGGATTCTTCTGTCAGTAACTTTTTTTCATGATCTCCCCCTCTCCAATTGTTAGGGACCTTTTGTATCCCTATATATTTCAAGGTTTTGATATCTCCCTGATGCTTTTCGGAGAAGTGTTTGTAGAGGGGGGTTTCTTTGTTAAGTTTTTCGATACAAAGAATGTGCTCCCGTATTCTGTCCCTTAGTGGCCTTGACGTTTGTCCAACGTATTGAAGGTCACAGGGACATTGGAGTAAATAAATGACATTTCGGTCGTGGCAGCGAATCAAATCTTTAATTTTATATTTCTTCATGCTGTTATTCGATTGGAATTCAGCTGTTTTTATGCCACTCTTACACGCTTTGCATGTATGACATGGGAAAAAACCTCTCACTGTTTTCCCAAATGGGTCCTTTATTTCAGGTGGCTTCTTCTTTTGTGTACTGGGTGCCAGTGTGTTCTTCAAATTGTTGGCCCTTCTATACACAAAGCTTGGTTTTGATGGTAGTTTTTCCCCAAGGATGTCGTCATCTTTAAGGATATTCCAATGTTTTCTGAAGATATCTTCAATGATTCGACTGTTCTGGCTATACTCCGTAATTAGAGGTACATGTAGGATCTCTTCATCATTCTTTTTTGTCCTCTCTTTGTATTTAGTTAGATCTCCTCTATCAATCTTTCTTATTTCTTCTATTTTTTGGTCTAATGCTTCATCATTATAGCCTCTGTCCATAAATTTCGCCTTAATTATTTGCGCTTGTTCTTCCCACTTTAAAGGGATTGGAACAATTCTTTCTCATTCTAAGAAGCTGTCCCTTAGGTATATTCCTTTTCCAGTTGGTGTGGTGACAGCTTGTTTGGTGGACATAGTTGTTACTGTCCACCTTTTTAAAGAAAGTTGATGTTTCAATTATCCCCTCTTTTACCTCTATATTCAAGTCAAGATAGGTGAGTGACGTTCTACTCCATTCGTAAGTGAAGTGCAAATTAACCTCATTTCCATTCATGACATTCATAGTATGTTCCAAATCTTCTTGTGACCCTTTCCAGATCATTATGATATCATCAATATACCGCCGATAGAGGACTAGGTCTGCGCCTGCTGGGCAAGATTCCCAGAATATCTCCTCCCATTTGGCCATATAGAGATTGGCATAACTAGGCGCAAACCTAGTACCCATCGCCGTACCACACACCTGTCGGTAAAACTTTCCATTATTACAAAAATAGTTGTGATGTAATATGTAGTGAATGCTGTCCAGGATAAAATCACATTGTTTTGATGGAATCTCCCTATCCTTCTCCAAGTAGAATCTCACCGCTTTCAAACCCTCTTCATGGGGTATGCTGGTGTACAGCGCGGTTACATCACACGTCACCAAAATGTAATTTTTCTCCCATGTTATATTTTCCAGTAGATTAATTATCTGGGTGGAGTCCCTTAAATAAGAAGGCCGTTCTTTTACATGTTTTTGCAGATGTCGATCGACGTACTCGGACAGATTACTACTCAACGAACCAATCCCTGAAATGATTGGTCTTCCGGGTGGCTTGTTGAGATCCTTATGGATCTTAGGAAGGTGATATATAATTGGAGTTCTAGGATATTGTACATTGATGTAGTTATATTCTTTATCATTTAAGATGTTTTCTTCCTTAGCTTCCTTCAACATTCTTGACAGCTCTTTCTTGTACATATTTACTGGGGTTTCTCTTAATTCCTGATATGTATTCCCATCACTCAGAATCCTCTCAGTTTCGTCATTGTAATCTGTCCTGTTCATCACTACAATACCTCCTCCTTTATCGGCGGATTTTATTGTAAGATTATGGTTCTGTTCCAATTTCCTAATAGTTTGGAATTGTTTAGTGGATAAGTTCTTATTCTTCAGACTCAACTTCTTAAGATGGATGTCCCGTATCTCTCTACACACTATTGTTTCAAATGTCTCCAGTGCAGTCCCTTTATACGTTAAGGGATAAAATGTGGACTTCGGCTTGAGGTCCGTATGTTTGTAGCAGTCCTCTCGTACGGTCGAACCATACTCCTTAAATCCGTAATTCATCCTTTCAAGTGGGGATTTGAGAAAGAATCTCTTTAAAGTGAGTTTCCTGATGAACTCTTTAGTGTTCACAAAGGTGTTAAATTTATCAAGGCTTCTAGATGGTGCAAATGATAGACCTAGTCCTAAAATCGATTTTTCATCTTTATTTAATTCATAGGAACTTAGGTTAAATATCCCTTTATTGGTCACCTCATCCTTCTGTTCATCAGTATTTTCATCCTCCTTCTTTACTTTGACCCCTCCTCTCTTCCCTCTGTGGTTTTTGTTTTTACCTTTGTTGTTGACTGATTTTCCTCCCATTCTCTGTGGTGGTAGTGGTCCAGTACTAAAAAAGAAGGAGTAGCAGAAGAGGAATGTGGTACTTCCAAATCTTGTGATGCTGGGAGATTTAATGTTCGGGTTTTATTATTGTCTCCTCTATCACCCTTTCCTTCAGGGTTTTCACTTCTTTTAGTTTCTTTTAATTTCTCAACATTCCCATTTTCTACTCGTTTCTGTTTTTAGGGTGATTTCATTCAGTTAATCCGGATTGATTATGAGTGTAAGGTGCTATTGAGAAATTACCACACTCTGTTCCCCATCCACTTAACCTGTAAAAGGTATTGTTTGTGGTATACTGACTATCCCACCTAATGCTTTGATTTAAGGAGTTTTTTACAGACCATTAGAAGCTTTAAATCTGCCTAAAGGCAGTTATTTGTGTTAAAAAGCTCCAATATTGAATGTATCAGCTCCAATGAATGGTTGGAATCATTATTAGACTGTTAACATGGATCCATGAGGGACATTAAGATTGTTTTTAACCTCCAAATAGAGATTTGTTTTTAAGATTCTGAAGATCCTAAGGATTGTGATTTTTTAACCAATTGTTTGTCTTTTTTTTAATAAATTGTTCAATGCTGTTTAAGTACAATATCAGGCTCCATTAATACTGGTCTCATTGTATAACAAGACACACACACATTGTTGGAAACTTTACCGTTTATTATTATTTTAATGGTGTTGTAACAAATACACTGAAATACATTTGTGAAGTAATTTTTGGTGTACTTAGACCCTGCCTTCTACGGTTGGCGCTCTGATATATATCTAAAACATTCTATTTCCATATTTTGACCACTAGGGGTCAATCTATCTGAGCTAAGGGTCATTTTCAGCAGGCGCTTGGTGAATTTGTCTAAGAATGACCGGTTTCATAGACCCTACTCATAGACCCTACAGCAATGCACTACATGCTGATTTCAAAAATAAATTAAAAAAAAAAAAAAAACACAACACCACCACCACCTCCACTTGCTCACATGATTGATTAACCCCTTCACGCTGTTAGGACGTTCCATGCTGGGCTTTAACACCGTTGAGATGGCATAAAACCTCCTACCTTATATGGCGTACTGCAGCCTCCATCTTTTTGCTAAAAAAAAAAAAAAAATAAAAAAAAAAAAATAAAAAAAAAAAAAAAATCGGACTGGGCGGCTTGCATAGGCAGTCCCCCATGATCCGATCCCAGCCTTGAAATCACGTGATCGCATTGACGATCTGTAATACCAGGCAATTCTTCTTTGAATGAAGGATTTTTACAGCTAACCCCAGACGTACATTTCAGCCTATATGGGCCTCGTCAGTGGAAACTAGATCCCAAATGGTGATTTGCATATTTGGAAAACAGGAGAGAGGTGCGCAACTGGGAACGGACAGCACTCAGTAGCATGCCCTACTGGATAATGCCCACACAGGGTGCTGCCTCTTTAAGCCCAGCATCTGCTTTTCACAGATAAAGAACTTTCATGTAGTATATCAGTCTGACCCCATCAATAAGGACAGTCCAGCCCCGAAATACCAAGCAATTCTTCTCTGAACAAAGGATCTTTATAGCTAACCCAAAACTTATTTTTTGGCCTATATGGGCCTCGCCAATGGAGGTGCAGCTTTATCCTTCTAGGCAATTTGGGAAGGGAATACACATCTGTTCTCCCCCCATCACTAGATCCCAAAGGGTGATTTGGATATTTGTAACACTGGGAATTGCTGCCGTTTGTAAATCATGGTAAAATACAATGACATGCGAGTATACTTTAACTTTACAATTAACATCTATGGCAATAAATTACTTCTAAAGAACATTTAGTATAAAAAAAATAGATGATAATAAATCCCTTTGAACATTATTGCACAAGAATATATACAATAAACTGCTTAGCACAGGACGAAAAATGCCCAACAAAATACATAGAAGGTATGAATTATGGAGTATAATCTGACTAGTGAAATAAATAGCAAAACAAAATTAAAATGTATATTCTCAATAACTAATATCATACTTAAAAGAATACTATAATCAAAATTAAAGGGACAGTCTAGTCCAAAATAAACTTTCATGATGCAGATAGGGCATGTCATTTTAAACAACTTTCCAATTTACTTTTATCACCAATTTTGTTTTGTTCTCTGCTTGGTATTCTTAGTTAAAAGCTAAACCTAGGTGGTTAATATGCTAATTTCTTAGAACTTGAAGGCAGCCTCTAATCTGAATGCAGTTTTTCACCACTAGAGGGTGCTAGTTCATATGTGTCTTATAGATAACACTTTACTCACGTACGTGGAGTTACCCAGGAGTCAGCAACGATTGGCTAAAATGCAAGTCTGTCAAAAGAACTGATATAAGGGGGCAGCTTAAAGAGACTTAGATACAAGGTAATCACAGAGGTAAAAAGTGTATTAATATAACAGTGTTGGGTGTGCAAAACTAGGGAATGGGTAATAAAGGGATTATCTATATTTTAAAACAATAACAATTCTGGTGTAGACTGTCCCTTTAAACTTCCATGATTTAGATAGAGAATGTAATAATAATAAAAAAAATGTAATTTACTTCAGTTATCAAATTGTGCACAATCCTTTTTTATATGCACACTTTCTGAGGCACCAGCCCCTAATCAACATGCAAGAGCTCACAGTATACTTGTACAGTATATGTGCTTGTGATTGGCTGATGGCTGTTACATGATAGAGGGGGCAGGGAAAATGGAAGCAACTTTGAAATGTATCAAAAAATCTACTACTCATTTGAAATTCATACTAAGTGCTGTTGCATTATTTTTTATTATGTATTTGTTTGTCTATTATATTAAATGGTCCTTTAAAACCCTTGGGCACACAAGTCTATAACTGAAAAATCCAATATATTTTTTTGCTTTCAGGGTGCTTGCCTGCAATATCCTCACCTCTCAATGGCCTAAATATTATTTTGTATGGCTTCTATTGCACTTTAAATGTCATGATGTCCTGTTGATATATCCTAAAAAGTGACTTGACAGTGCCAAGCAAGGGTTGTTACCAGAAATATAAAACAAATGCCCTTTAGTTCTC